>NC_139220.1:45017577-45207577 GCF_055691185.1 Crinia signifera | reverse complement strand
GAGCTTGTTCATCTGATTCTCACCAAAAATTACTTTATGTATGGGGCGGAGTTTTATGAACAGAAGAATGGGACCGCAATGGGCTCAAACATAGCGCCATCATACGCTAATCTTTATATGGCGTCCTATGAAGAAACCCATATTTACCCTATATTTGGTCCACACATACTCCGCTACTATCGTTATATTGACGATGTTTTTATTCTTTGGTCTGGCACTGATATTGAATTTGGTCTAATGGTTGAGCATCTTAACGGCTTGGATGAGCCTGTGAAGTTTACTCACAATATTAAACACGATGCCATTGAATTCTTAGATGTTAAATTGTACAAGGAGGGATCCTTACTTGCCTCTACTCTTTTTAAAAAAGAAACTGACAGGAATACGTTTCTACACCCCACTAGTCAGCATCCGGCATCGCTGAAGGAAAGCCTACCAATATCGCAATTCTTGCGTGTTTTAAGAATCAACTCGAGCACCGAGAATGCTAAGCGACAGATTGAAGATATGCGGGGGCGTTTCCTGGATAGAGGGTACTCACCAAAAGTGATCGAACGCTGCCTTTCAAAGGCCTACAAAAAATTTCACACACCACAGCAGCACAAACCTAACAAGGCCACAAACCGAATGGTCCATGTAAGCACATACGACCACACTTCGGGCCTGACCAAATCGATTTATAAAGAACTTTGGCCTATAGTAGGCACTGACCCAGCACTAAAATTGGACACTAGGACCTTACCGATGAGTGCATATCGACGTGGTCCAAACATTCGACAAATGCTGATGCGCCCAACAATGCACCCATCACCAAAAGCCACATCCTGGCTAATTGGGGGCAAAACTGGGTGCTTTAGATGCGCAACCTGCACCACCTGCCGATCGATGATTGTCGGCACGACATTCCCCCACCCACATAGTGGTGAGAAAATTAAAATAAGGAAGAAGCTTCTGTGCACAATGGACTTTGTCATCTACATCTTGATGTGTCCGTGTGGTTTGTATTACACTGGCCTCACGACCAGATGTTTTCGTGAACGTATGGCCAACCACCGTACTTCAATCAGGGCAGCCTATGCCGCAGGCAGTTCCGATAAACCGGTGGCCAGACACTTTTTGAAAATGGGGCATCAGATCTCAACTCTACGCTGTATGCTGATCGATCATGTCCCCAAGGACCCCAGGGGTGGCAATCGTGAGCTGAAACTCAAGAAACTCGAGGCAAGATGGATCTCTCGCTTGAATACCATCGACCCTAAGGGTCTGAATGAATATAATCATCTTAACATCTTCCTTCATTAAAATTATGATAATACCTTGTCCTTTACCCTGGACTGCCCAATCACCATCGGACTGTCACAACCTTGCTGACACCCTTATATATATTTTTTCCTGTTTTTCCAATTTTTTTTCATTCTGTAGCCACTGGTTAAATTTGTGTGACACAGGATTTTTTGATATACTGTGCCACCATCGTTGTCTTTATACATGTCTAAATGTTTGTGTGTGCTTTATATGTTTTTTATCTTAGATGTTTCATGTTATACAGCCCCCTGCCACTTTGCCATGCACAGCTTGTTGTACAAATTTTGCCCATATATCTTTCCCTGTGCTTGCGCTCCATTGTGCTTAGACACTGGAACGCAAAGCGCACTTCCGGAATCACGTGTCTTGCTGTTATCCCGTACATCGGGTACAGCCCTTTGAATCTCCGGCCGCTGCTGAGTAACAGCATTACATGCGTTCCATTCACAGAACACTGTGAGACGCAACACGCACTTCCGGCATCGGGTGCGTGTCACCGCCCGGACTTCCGGGTTTGAATACACCACGCTAGACAGCGTGTGTTTTGCCTGCATAGTAAGTGTTTATTTTTCTATTGTGCCTTGTCCGCATACTTTATTGTGTCTTCAGCCATTTAATATGTTTCTTATACGTGGTTCACGTGACTCTTATGCTTTATTCAAGTACTCATTATGCGTGTCAGCAATGCTGACCAATCAGAGGCTACCTCACACAGCTGTGCTATGTAATTTGGCTGGGGGGGTATATAGGTGAGCTTGGCATCATGTGTCAGTGTTACTTTGACTTCTCTGGTGTACCTTTGGACCTACTTTGTGTCTTGACAAAGGCCCCATGCGGGTCGAAACGTCGACTATTATGTGTGACTATTAAAATTGGCTGACTTTTGCTGCTATGGTGAGTGCCCTCGCTTTTTATTAAGCACTTTGGAATATAATTGGCTATCCGGATTGGATGACCTTTTGCTGTGCACCCCGTTTATGGTTCTGACATTTGGATGTGAGTGCGGAACCCCCTGGCTATATATATATATATATATATATATATATATACACACACACAGATAGATATATAGATAAAGATAGAGTTACATAAATACAGCATGATAGACAAATACATAGACAGACAAATAAAGATAGATACAGCATTAGATTGATAGACACAGCATGTATTGTGTGTGTGTATAAATATATATATATATATATATATATATATATATATATATATATAGATATATATATATATATATATATATATATAAGTGTGGAATGGCGCACTTCTCAACTTCAGTCCATAATATATTAAACAATGTCCATAACTATATATATATGCAATGTGTGTGTGTGTGTGTGTGTGTGTGTGTGTGTGTGTGCGCAAAATAAATATAACGTGTAGAGAGATAAGAAGAAATAGATGCAAATGTACCTGATGTTTCACCTCCATGTGCGGTCTCTGTAACTAAATAGGCCACAAATAGGAGGAGGAAAGTAATGCGCTCCATCCTCTCTCGCCTCAGTGTACAGAAATGAGGCATTCTCTTGTTGGATTCTATTATGACATCACCACATTATGATGTCACTAATGATACCATGTGATTTAGGAGGAAGAGAGCATGAATGGTGCTACATAATATAACTACAGATGCGTCCACATGCAGCTGTCTAGTCATGTCTCGGTAGCGATGAGTGTTATTTTATGGAACTTTTTCTATTACAATCCATCTTATCCACAAAACATTGTACAATTACAGCTGTATCTGCATACAAATTGGCACTTTACACATGTTATGTGTAATATTATGGGTAACATGACTTGTACTGCCCCTGTGCTTGCATGGGTTATCCACTTTCCTCCCACAATCCAAATATATACTGGGAGGTAAGATATGATTTATGCTGTCGATGTATAGTACAAGCAGTGCCGGCTCTCCCTTTAGGCAGCTGCCTAGGGAGCCATGATCTGGGAGGGCGCCACCAAGTCTGCCTATCACAAAATCAAGGATGTCTATGAGGATCCTTGTTGTACTTAATGCAGGTGGCTGCTGCGGAACTTATGAGATCTCACCTCCATACTTACCCTTGAAGCATACTTTCCTAATTTTCTGCCCCCTCCTCCTTCTACTCTGTTGTGGGTGTCAAAATGAGACCTCCAGGAAAAGCAGGGGACTTGCCCACCTACCCAAGGGGCTGGGAGGACCACCTGATTTTTGGGAGCCTCCCTGCCCTTCCGGAATGAGATGGAAAGTGGGTATTGTTGGCAGTATTGGGGGGAGGTCATTAGGTTGAAGTTTTGCCTAGGGTGCTGAGAAGCCTTACACTGGCCCTGAGTACAAGTCACAATATTGCATTACAGATAATATATATAACAGGGTTGCCTACCCTCCCGGAATGGCCGGGAGGGTCCCGGAAATCGGGTCCCCCTCCCGGCCCCCCGGAAAGGGGGGCAACCCTCCCGCATTAACCCCAATCCCCCGCGATCTGCCCCTCGGCGGGGGGGTCCGTGAGTAAAAGGACGCGATCGCGTCATTTTAACCCCGCCCCCCGCCGTGCAATGCCTGAAATACCGGCATTGCACGACGGGGGGGCGTGGCTAAAGTGACGCGATCACTGTAGGCACGCCCCCCAACAGGGAAGCCCGTCTGTGGCTCCGCCCCCAATCTGTCTCTTAAGCTCCCGGCGATAGCCCCGCCCCCCTGTATAACGGAGCTGGCTGCCCTCTCCCGGAAGGCAGCCAGCAAAAGTCGGCAAGTATGATATATAATCAGGCTTGCCTGATCGCCCGGAAGGCCTCCTGGCCCCCCGGGATGATTGGTAAGTCTCCCGCTTTTTGCCTAGAGCCCCCCCAACCCCCACCCCCTTCCTCGCTGATTCAATTACTGAAATTCATGACTCCGCGGAGAGGGGGCAGTGCTAAAATGCCGCAAGTAGCATTTAAGCCCTGCCTCTTCTTCACTTGCCTGCGAATCATGACGTTTTTGGGGGGTATGGGGGCCCAGGGATGTCAGCCCTGTCCCCACCCCCCAACGTATTGCCTCTCCGGGCTTCTCCCAGAGAGGTGGCAATAAAAGCAGGCAAGTATGTATATAATATAAATTGAATTGTGAGTTTATTAGTTTACTGGGGGAAAGGGACTTCTGTCTGTTTTGACTACTGACATGATGAATGTGATTCCATTAAGAGTTGAAAGATCAATGCACTGGCAGTTGTTCACTGCAATATGGTTGTGCTCAAGAATTATCGCTATGATTGCAGTTGTCCAGTGTTTATAAACAACGTACACAGTGTTTGTTGTGCAGTGCTGTGATACAGGGGTTCCATTGCAAAAACAAATGTCTATGTGTTTGTGACTTTGGTGTTTATTTGCTAAGAAGGGAGAGCTACTGTATTGAAGATGGGATGTTGCTACAGGTAACCACTCAGAATCTACTTATCTATTTAGCACCTTCTAGAACAGGGCTGGGCAACACCGGCCCTCCAGATGTTGATGAACTACACATCCCAGCATGCCTTGCATCAGTTTCAGCATGGCCGCATAGCAAAACTAATGCAAAGCATCCTGGCATGTGTAGTTCATCAATATCTGGAGGGCCGGTGTTGCCCAGCCCTGTTCTAGAAGATAATAGATATAACCTGATTGGTTTCGCATAGCAACATCCCATCTACAATAGAACTCCAATCTTAGTAAATAGCCCCTTACAGTCAGAAAATATTTGTATTATCTGTCACAGTGCTGTTGATATTTTCTGTATGGAAACCAATGTATTTTTTATGAATGTAGAATTTACAATATAAAGAGAAAAAATCCAGGTTATTGATTTTTTTCCCTATTTAAAAAAATGACCCCATAAATATTGTTTTTATTTTGTATTAACTGATCCACGTGATGTCCTTAGTGTTAATATGGTGCCCTCTGCACCTGTCCCCACAGCCCGCAGGCTGTTTGTCCCCTTGCGCTGTTG
Source organism: Crinia signifera (assembly GCF_055691185.1). Lineage (NCBI taxonomy): Eukaryota > Metazoa > Chordata > Amphibia > Anura > Myobatrachidae > Crinia > Crinia signifera. The sequence goes on along the minus strand of NC_139220.1, from coordinate 45,202,317 downwards.
CACTCTTGAGTGACAACGCACTCAGCCAGTCAGCAGCCATCGTGCCTTATCCATGTCAGCACGCCTTTTTCCAGCTGTGACTGTCCGCAGTCTCCTACAGTATGTGAAGGGAGAAGTTCTCTGAGGTATCCGGCGCTGTGCTGTGGAGAAACGGAGACCACACTAGATGCTAGGGAGAGCATACAGCCAAAGCTCACCAGCAATTAGCACGTGCCGGGGAACGGGTCCTGTCAGCTACTGTCAGTTCCTATACAGTGTATATATATTGCACCAAGCACTAGAGCCACTGAGATCCTCACAGATGTAGCTAGTCTGCACTTCCATTACCCTCCAGCTCAAGCTACTGAACCAGGGCCGGCGCCACCACTACGCAGCTTTAAGCATTTGCCTAGGGCGCCGGCCACTGGAGGGCGGTACTGAGCTGCTGGAGGAGCAGCAGCAAGAAAGGTCCCGCCAAGGAGAGCGGGAGGAAGGAAGTTATTGAGGTGAGTGAACCCCCCCGAGGCTAGTCAACGGACTCTTCCCCCCCCACCTCTACCCCCGGCTGGTCATCGGACCCCCCCCCCCCCCAGCTGGTCATCAGACTCACCCCCCCCCCGCTGGTCATTGGATCCCCCCCTCCCCCCGCTGGTCATAGGACTCACCACCCCCCCCCCCCCACTGGTCATCAGCTAGCAGCGGTCGCGGCCCCCTCCTGCATCAGTCGCCCGAGTCTGCGGTAATCTTCGGCCGCAGCACAACCCCCACCCACCCCCCCCGGCTAGTCACCGCCAATGTTCGGCGGGTGGCAGGTGGCCCCCCCTCCCCCAAAGCAGGTGAGCGGCAGCCGGGTGGCGGGGCGCTCCCTTCTCCCCCCCTGCCTGGAGCGCTGCCATACCTGGGCCCTGTACAGAACGATAATCTTAATCAGCTTTATTGGCCAGGTATACTTGCGTATACTAGGAATTTGATTTGGATTGCTGTGTAAGTACCTGCACTGCACCATACACTGTATACACCCACCTGTTATACTACTATATTGCATACATGCAGTTAACCCTTGACTACTGTTAATTCTGTGCTCACTGAAATTAACCACATACCTGGTTAAGCTTCTTAAAGTGTGTGGTCTAACAACACCACAAGCCAGTGGCGTAAGTTCGTCCCAGTTGCCCGGAGGCAAGATGAATATTGGTGCCCCCCACACACACACATTGTTATTCAAAATATATATAGTCTGTTATGAAATATATATTATATATAGAACTCAGCCACAGAAGCAATTTTGATGGCTTTCAATTAATGGATTTAAACTGGCAGTGGTGGAGAAGTGCCCCCTTGAGAGCAGGAGCCCGGCGGCAGATGACTCCATTGCCTCCCAGAGTTCTGCCTCTGCCACAAGCACCGCTATATACTCTGCCAACACTTAGGAGTTTGAGTCATTAGCTAGAAACTGACATTCCCAGTTACCACCCCAATTCTTAGTAAATTTCCAATTTTCGATTGAAAGTACTTGTGATTTAGTTGATGGTGTATTGTTTTCTATTTGCCAATTCAGATTTATTTTGCAGTTCAACTTCAAATCATAACGTTTATAAACACTTTAGTTTTCTCACTGGGGTGCTGCTCTGAGCTTTCTGGTGTATGCTGATTTTTAGGGTGCCACACCCTGCACCAAGATATAGCAATAGGGACCTCCAATACTCTATTATCATGTGCTCTTTATATCTGGTTACTTGTATCATTCAGTGTTTTTTGGGGGGGAATTTTTATTTTTTTACTCAGGATTACCCCTCCCTATTAAGCACCTAAGTGATATCAGTAAACTGAAAGCCAAAAAATAACCCTAAGGTTAATAGGAGCACTGGTACAGTGTACTTTAGCGTCTGCAAGTATATAGGTCTTAAAATCACCCCAATATGAAACGCCTTGTCATATATTTCAAAGGGACGCCTTTGTTTCTTCAATACTTTGTATTAAGGTAGTGTGGAGGAGTTTTTTTTAACAAACATTGCTACCCCTCCCATCCGATTCTTCTGTCTATCCTAAATAAAGTATACTCCGGTATAGCTATTTCCCAGTCATGGTTTTCACTGCACCATGACTCTGTAATAGCCACAATATGTAGATCAGGGGGTGCTCAAACTATTTTGCTCTGGGACCCATCAGACAATAAAAATTATTAAAGGACCCCAGTTACTACTGAATGGCTGGCACATGTGTGGTCAGTGAAGTTAAGGGACCGCTTTTGTGACAGGGAGGCAGTGGGTAATGGGGTGGATGGAAGAGGGTGACAGGGGGATGGAAGAGAGAAGCAGTGGGTGTTTACTTAATGAGTTATACCTTGTCCCCCCTCCACACACATTAGCCTCATGATCAGCGACAAAGAGTCGTGACCCCATGCTGAGGTGGTCGGGACCCACTTTGGGAGAACCGCTGATCTAAGCCCACCACTTGCAAGTTCTGCCAATGCACGAGTGCTTCATGTGTTTTTTGCCTCCATCTCGCCTTCATTGTCACTACCACTACCTGCTTGCCCATGCAACAGGCTCAGCAGATCACTCAGAGCGAAGAGCTGGAGGGGAGATAGGGTGTTGAGGGCATTTATATGGCATAAATCACAATTTTTTTTTATTTTTACCATTATTGCATTTTACATATAATGTTATTATTTTTATTGACACTTTCACATTGGCCCTCATTCTGGTTGGGACCCAACATTGCAAATTGCAACTGCAGATGTGAATATGCACATGTACAGGTCTTCAATGCGGGCACCCTTGGAGACTTGCACAGTCTCCGAGGTGATCACAGTAGGGAGGGGGGGCGTGCAGGAGGCATGCTGGGGGCTTTGCATGGAGATGGCCAGTGTTATCCTGGGCACTGGCACTTTGCCCACATCAAAAATGGCCACAGGAGGGCTGCTGCGCATGCACGACAGCTCACAGCACCTCCCATGGACCATCAAGTGCGGTGGCGGCAGCAGCGGGCTCCCAGCTCCCGTTCCCCCATCTGGAGGCTGCAGAATGGAGCAGGTGAGCCCTCCGCCCCGCATTACAAACACCGCCGCCGTCCCGCATTATAACAGAGGCCACCACCCCCCGCAATACATAGGAGGCCGCCTACCCCCCCCCATGACATACGCCCCACCGCCAGCACCTATCCCCCCCTGAGCTATCTAATACATACGTGTCGCCGCCAGCGCCCCCCGGCTGCTGCCGCCGCCATCACAGCCCGCCCCGGCTGCCGCCAACACCCCCCCTTCCCCCCCCCTGGGCTGCTACAAAATGTATCTTTCACAGGCTGGATTGCAGTCCCAATACGCCCCTGGATATAGGAGGGAAATACAAGGACAGCCACCAGTAATAGCATGGCAGTCCCACTAAGTTACAAGTCCAGAAGGCAAGCTATATAATTCATAAGTATCTCAGAGGGTTATGCGTGTAGAACTTAAATATGATAGGCTTGCCTGAAGAGGTGAGTTTTCAGGGAACGCTTGACTTGAAAGTTTGGAGGCTAGTGTAGAGACTTATTGTGCATGGAAGGGCATTCCATAGGATGGGAGCAGCCCGATGAAAGTCCTGTAATAGTGAATGGGAGCTAGTGATCCGTGCAGAACAGAGACGCAGATCTTGTGCAGAGCGGAGTGGTCGAGATGGGAGATATTTCGTGATAAGAAAAGAGATATAAGCTGATACAGTATAAATAGCTTTATATGCGAGTAGAAGTGTTTTATATTGAATACGGTAAGATACAGGGAACTAATAACATATATGCAAAACATCCATTCGCAGGCCTGAGGGGACATTCATCAGGCAGCGCGGGGGGGGGGGGGGGGTTCGTGTGGGTGGAGGTCAGCGAGAAACTGCTGATTTGTGAGTCAAACAGAATAAGGGCCATTTTTTACTCTCTAGAGTAAAAACACACATGCGATTTAGACTGCCCATGCCTGCTTTCAATTAACATGCTTTACCTCAGAGGGGGGGGGGGGGGGAGAGAACAAAGACGAGCAGCAATATGATTTAAGCAGAAAAGTGAAACTTACAAAGTGCTGACAGAAATCTTCTAGATCCCAATCAAAAAATGTATTTTGGTCAATGCAGCCAAACATTGGAATAAAGGGAAAAATGGTTGTAAACTGTTTAGTTCAGTTGATTTGCAGAATAATGTATTCCTGTCATGTGGTTTTGAAAACTCTGTCAGTAATTGTGCATAGTACAGTACGTAAAAGCCTAATATTGCATTTTACGAAATTATTAACATATGTACTATTATCACTCCAGCTGTGCCCCTCCCTCTGTAATGAAGAACAAAATGGCCGCTGTACAACATAAAGGCAGCATTATACCATGTGCCTCGATTTGCACAGCTGTGCTTAGAGCTTAGCTAGAAGATGGCCGTATTGCAATGTAGTATATTTTGCATAGGCAGCAGTGGAGAGGCATTGAGAAAAAAAGAGAGAATTCCTTGTACAAAGCAAGAAGAACGTTGAGGTAAAGTAGAGTTGGTGCATTTGTTGGAGTGTTGGTGTAGATCGTGTTTCTTCACATAATAATTTAACTCAGAGCCATTTTGCACATCCATGTAACAGTTTGACAATGAGGCACATTTTTAGGTGCTCCTAAGCAGTAGCCGCTGGGTGCCCATGTGACATTATGATGTCATGAATAGGGAGCCAGGACAGGGGAACTGAGTGATGACCAGTCCATAGACCATAGTCCATGGTCATGCTGATAAGCTTCCTGGCGGCTCTCCAGGCTGCTGCAAGGCAAATACAGATGACATCTAGGCAACAACAAAGTACACGAGCAATGAAATAAATCCCACACACACACAAAACTGCCATGATACATTGGGGTGATACTTAAAATATGCTGCTAACTCCCGAAAACAGGTGTTTTCTGGGACTTAGCTGCAAATATTGATTGATATATGGGCCCCTATATATATATATATATATATATATATATATATATATATATATATATATATATATATATATATATAACAAACAAGGTCCTGGCACTCATCCGGGTAGAAACAGCCATTCAATCCCAACAGGGAAGAATATAGCAAACGCAGGAGAAGGCACTCCAAAGATTTGACAAAACTGCACGGTGACAGTGTATATAGATGAATGAAGAAGACACAGGTAGTGTGTATCAGCACACCACTGGTGTAGTAGTAGTAGTAGTACGTTTATTTATAAGGCGCCACAAGGTGTCCGCATCGCCGTACATAGCAAACAAAAAACAAGTTACAAGGTAACGTACAGGGTGTGTTGAAAAATACAGCATAAATAGGGGTATAGCTGGTAGAACTAAAATCAGCATCAGTTCAAAATTAGGTGTCAAAATTGTCGAGGAGACTGAAGATAAAGTAGAGGAAGGGAAGAACAGGACAGGAGCACAGGTGAGGTAAAGAGGTAGGGTGAGTACGTGAGGAAGGAGGGCTCTACTCATAAGAGTTAACATACTAAAAAGAGGTGGGTGGACAAAAACGAAAAACAATAGGATAAGTACATAGAAACATAGAAACATAGAATTTGAGGGCAGATAAGAACCACTTGGCCCATCTAGTCTGCCCCTTTTTTTTAAACATGTTACCTCAAACCATATTTGATCCTTATTTTTTTGTAAGGATATCAATATGCTTATCCCAAGCATGTTTAAATTGTACTACTGTATTTGCGTCTACCACCTCTGATAGTAGGCTATTCCACTTATCTACTACTCTTTCTGTGAAAAAATTCTTCCCCACATTTCCCCTGAATCTTCCTCCCTCTAGTTTCAATGCATGTCCTCGTGTTCTGTTGCTCCTCTTCCTGTTAAGAATGTCTCCCACCTGTACCTTGTTAAAACCCTTGATATATTTGAAAGTTTCTATCATGTCCCCCCTTTCCCTTCTCTGCTCTAAAGTATACATATTAAGATCTTTTAGTCTTTCCTGGTACGTTTTGTGATGTAGGCCATGCACCATTTTAGTTGCTCTTCTTTGTACAGTCTCTAATGTATTTATATCCTTCTGGAGATATGGCCTCCAGAACTGAACACAATACTCTAGGTGAGGTCGTACCAATGACCTATACAGTGGCATTATTACTTCTTTCTTTCTACTGCTGATACCTCTCCCTATGCAACCAAGCATCTGACTTGCCTTCTTCATTGCTTTGTTACATTGCCTACCTGCTTTTAAGTCCCCTGAAATAGTGACACCTAGATCCCTCTCTTCCTCAGTAGTTTCCATTATAGTGCCATTTATACTATATTGAGTCTTTGGATTTCTGAGACCCAAGTGCATGATTTTGCATTTTTGGGCATTAAACTGTAGTTGCCATTCTCTTGACCATTTCTCTAATCTACCTAGATCCTTAATCATTTGTTTTACCCCTCCTGGTGTGTCTACCCTGTTGCATACCTTTGTGTCATCTGCAAAAAGGCACATTTTACCCTCAATTCCATTTGCAATATCACCAATAAAGATATTAAAAAGCACCGGTCCAAGTACAGATCCCTGGGGTACTCCACTTGTAACCTTTCCCTCCATTGACTGTACTCCGTTTACTACAACTCTCTGTTTTCTGTCCTGCAACCACGCTCTTCTCCATTCAACTATCTTAGAATCCAATCCCAAGCTTTCAAGTTTATTTAACAGTCTGCGATGTGGGACAGTGTCAAAAGCTTTACTAAAGTCTAGATAAGCTACATCTACAGCCCCACCTTGATCTATTACTTTAGTCACCCAGTCAAAAAAGTCAATAAGATTTGTTTGACATGATCTTCCCCCAGTAAACCCATGCTGTTTTGGATCCTGTAAATTGCTGGTTTAGAGATATTCTACAACTCTTTGTTTTAAGAGTGTTTCCATCAATTTCCCTACTACTGATGTAAGGCTCACTGGTCGATAGTTGCTTACCTCTTCCTTGCTTCCACTTTTGTGCAGTGGGACTACATTCGCTGTTTTCCAGTCCTCTGGGTTTACTCCAGTAGCTAGTGACTGGTTGAATAATTCTGTTATTGGTTTTACCAGCTCCCTTTTAGCTCTTTTAGTATCCTTGGATGTATCCCATCTGGCCCCATTGATTTATCCACTTTCAGTTTTGAGAGTTCTGTGAGGACTTTCTCCTCTGTAAATGTACTTGTCTCTCCCTCAGTTTTCTGACTATACTTGCAACTTAACTGTGGCCCCTTCCCCTCTCTTTCAGCAGTGAATACTGAGCAGAAATAATTATTAATATTATCTGCTATTACATTGTCCCCCTCAAGAAAACTTCTCTGTCTTCAGTCTAATTATTCCACTTTTTGTTTTTCTCCTTCCACTTATATACCTAAAAAAAGTTTTCCCCCCTTTACCCACTGACTGGGCCATTTTCTCTTCAGCCTGTGCTTTTGCACATCTGATTACCTTCTTAGCCTCCTTCTGTCTAACAAGATACTGTACACCTCTTTGTCCTCATTCTTCTGCGTCTGCTTAAATTTCTTAAAGGCCAACTTTTTTGCTTTCACAATACTTGCTACTTCTTTTGCAAACCACAATGGCTTTCTTTTTCTTGTGTTTTTCCTAACTCTTTTGACACAAAGTTCTGTTGCTTTTAGAATTGCACTTTTTAATTTTTCCCACTTATCCTGCACTCCTTCCAAGTTCTTCCACTCTGCCAAAGAATCCCTTACAGAGTTTCCCATCTCTACAAAATCAGCCTTCCTAAAAATCTAACACCTTTGTTTTTGTGTGCGATGAGTCAGTCTCTGTCTTTATTTTGAACCATACTGCTTGATGGTCACTGGATCCCAGATTTTCACCCACATTTATGTCAGATATTCTGTCACCATTTGTAAGTATTAAGTCTAATATTGCGTCCTTACGAGTGGGCTCCCTCACCAATTGCTGGAGGGATGCTCCTTGCAAGGAATTCAGCATGTCCCTACTTCTGGTGGAACTTGCAAAAGGCAGCTCCCAGTTTACATCAGGTAGATTAAAGTCTCCCATGATTATCACCTCTCCTTTTAATGCCATTTTATTGATGTCCTGCAATAGACTCTTGTCTAGTTCCTCTTCCTGACCTGGTGGTCTGTAGATCACCCCTATACGAAGAATCGCCTTCTCCCCTGTTTCTATGGTCACCCAAAGGGCCTCCGTTTTTTCTTCAATACTTTGTATTAAGGTAGTCTTTATATTTTTTTTCACATATATTGCAACCCCTCCTCCAATTTTTCCCATTCTGTCCTTCCTAAATAAAGTATATCCTGGTATAGCTATGTCCCAGTCATGATTTTCATTGCACCATGTCTCTGTAATAGCCACAATATCCAGTTCATCCCTTGTCATTATTGCAATTAGTTCTGGGATTTTATTTCCTAAGCTCCTAGCATTTGCACACATAGCTCTTAAAGTTGTGTTTGTGCTTCTCCTGCTGCTAGCTATGTTCATCTTTCTGCCTATATCTATTCGGTTTTGATCGGCATTATCTTCTGTTGCAGTGGATAGGCTTTCTGTTCCATTTGCCTGCAGAGACAATACCTCTAGGTTGGGGGAGCAGATTTCTTCATTCTTATTTGGTTCACTGCCCCCTCTGCTAGTTTAAATAGTTGCTTATGAAGCTTCCAAACTTCTCACTTAATATTCTTGTTCCCCTTGAAGATGGGTGCAGGCCATCACTTTTATATAAGGCTTTGTCTTGCCACGTAGCTTGACTTTGACCTAAATATCCAAATCTTTCCTCCTTGCACCAATTCCTTAGCCAAACATTGAAGTTTCTAATTCTCAGAGTTCTATCTTCCCATTGGTGTACTGGCAATACTTCTGAAAAAGTTAAAGTGGTTGCCACCTGTTTTAGAGCAGTTCCTAACTTTCTAAATTCATCTCTTACGGCCATGACTTCAGCATTAACCAGGTCATTTGTGCCTAGGTGGACGATGACATCCACCTCCCCATCTTTTCTTGCTGCCTGTACAATTCTTAGCATGCGTTCTTTATCTCTTGGAGCTGTGGCTCTAGGTAAGCACCTTACTTGTTTCTCTACTTTAGTAGCATTTCCCAGATTAACTCCTCTAATTATGGAATCTCCCAAAAGAAGTGCAGTCCTTTTTGGAGGTGAAATTTTCCTGGTCCTACAGTTAGAAGAGGTAGAAGTCCTCATATCTTCCTGTTCTTTATTGCCTATGTTGGTCATACATTCCAACCCTGCAAGAGCAGCATATGAGTTTTGCAGTGTGACCACTTGGGGAATGTGTCTGATGCCCTCTGTCAGTCTCTGGGATGGGAATGTAGGCAGGATAGGAGGATCAAAAGAGGTTAGGAGGAGGGATAGGCTAGTCGAAAAAAGTGGGTTTTGAGGGAGCGCTTGAAGGAGGTAAAGGAATCAGAAATCCTGATGGGTGGCGGGAGGTTGTTCCAGTGCAGGGGGGCAGCGCAAGAGAAGTCTTGGACACGGGAGTGGGAGGAGGTGATTAGGTGAGAGGTCAGTCGGCGGTCAGCGATGGAGCAAAGAGGACAGAAGGGAGTGTGGATAGAGATCTGTGAAGAGAGGTACAGAGCGGTGGAGGAGGAGAGAGCCTTGTAGGTGGTGGTGAGGAGTTTAAAGAGAACTCGGAAAGGAATGGGGAGCCAGTGAAGAGATAGACAGAGGGGGGAGGCGGAGGTAGAGCGGCGGGAGAGGAAGATGAGCCTAGCAGAAGCGTTAAGAATGGATTGGAGAGGTGCGAGGCGGGTGAGAGGTAGCCCAGAGAGAAGGATGTTGCAGTAGTCAAGGCGGGAGATGACAAGAGAGTGAATGAGAATTTTGGTTGTAGAATGACACGTCCCCCGGTGACCCCGAGTTCTCCGGCAATATGCACCGATGACGTCATCCACTACCCGCCAGGTGCCGTGCTGGTGATGGCTGCACGAGGTGATCCTGCCTGTACACTCCCCTATATATGTAAGTGCTTTGTCTATTATTTTTATGTCTTGATAAAGAGCTAAGCGCCCGAAACGTTGATACACACTACCTATGTCTTCTTTATTCATCTATATATATATACTGCCGCCGTGCAGTTTTGTCAAATCTTTGGAGTGCCTTCTACTGCGTTTGCTATATATATATATATATATATATATATATATATATATATATATATATATATATATATATATATACACACATACAGCATACAGTAAAATGCTACCACATGATGGCTGTGATAAACTGCCTCCCACCCCTGGCTTAGCACAGCCACCCAGCGGCTCACCCCAAATTGCAGCTCCATGGACCGACAGTCGACATGGCCAGAGCGCTTGACCCAAACCTGCTTTCCATCGTGTAGACCAGGCATGTCCAATGTTGGCCCTCCAGATGTTTTGAAACTACACATCCCAGCATGCTTTGCAATAGTTTTAGCATTCTCTAATAGCAAAACTGTGTCAAAGCATGCTGGGATGTTTAGTTTCACAACATCTGGAGGGCCAATGTTGGACATGCCTGGTGTAGACAGTAGTGATAATAAGAATGATAATACAAAGTGTAGTATGAGTACAAGATGTCACTGACAGGCCTGCATGTGAATCATGGGGTGAGAGTGTTTCTGCTTGTTTAGAGAAATACACAGTAGTTTTTAGGCAGTCCAATAAATCCCGTGGTCAAGGGCAATCAGGGAGAGAGCCAAGACCAGGGCTGTTTCTAGACACTAAGGAAGACTACCTTTCTCCAACACAGTAGTGACACTGGCACCATATTACACCCCACACTGAATTGCCCCTGACACCATATTTTGCCCCATATAGTAATGCCCCTGACATTATTTTATGCCCCACCCAGTAATTCCCCTGACACCATATTATATCCCATACAGTAATGCCCCTGACACCATTATATGCCACATGCAGTAATTCCCCTGACACCATATTTTGCCCCATATAGTAATGCCCCTGACAACATATTGCACCCCACACTGAATTGCCCCTGACACCATTTTATGGCCCACACAGTAATTCCCCTGACACCATATTATGCCCATACAGTAATGCCCCTGTCACCATTATATGCCCAACACAGAAATGCTCCTAGCACCATATTATGCCCCTGGCACCATATTATGCCCCACACACAGTAATGCAAGTCCATCTCTGACACCTCAGCAGGTCAGGGGTCCCAGCACTTCCCAGGGACCACTATTTGCAATTGCCACCTTTAGCTTGCCTCTAGTAAATGTAAATGTCCCTTGAGAAACCTGAAGAGAAGACTCTGCGGCTGCACCTCAGGGGGCTAAACGTAAGCTAACATCATCAAGCCCCACCATTCCAACCAAATGCCACAATTTTTAGGGGTCGGGGCTAAAATCCCTCCCCAAAGAGCTGTGACTTTGTGGGTTTGTCTCAAGAGGGAAGGGGGGGGGGGGCAGGGGAGCATTCAGGAGAGCTGCCCACCTTTCCGAGCCAGGAGTATCATCCAATTTTTGGGAGCCTCTTGGCTATTCACAGTAGCTGTGTCCTTGGCGCCCCCTACGATTGCACAACTCATCCAACCCAGATACAGAAGATCTCTATTGTAATTACAACAGCAGTAAGAATAACAATTCTGCTTTTGTAGCTGCGTTAATTCAGTCTTCAAACTTGAGAAACAACCCAAGTGAAGCTGCCGTTAACATCTTCAAAAACTACCTTCACAAACTAATTATGGAGCTCTGCAAAGGCCAGTGGAGAGTCAGTATCACGAGAGACACAGACAGACAGCACCAGAGCTCCGGTGCTTCCCCCTGCGGGCACCCCCCACCTCCGGAGCTCTGGTGCTTGCTGGCTGTGTCTCTGATATGCTGGTAACCTCCTCTCACCAGGCTCCATGAAGCAGCAGGGCAGACACAGCACCAGCCCAACCCTGTGGGTAGAAGTTCAGCATGTAGTAGATTCCTACTATTGGAAGCTGCTACTGCTCATCATACACAGAGCCACAGAGCTGGAAACTCCTCCCCCTCTTGGGCTGACATGGAGCGATGACAGCAATGGCTTTCCAGCAGGAAGCCATTCTGTGCAAATCGCCAGAGCTACAGTGCTTCTATGGGCTGCTGACTGTGCAGCCCAGAAGCAATTCTTTGCAGTGAGCATGCTCAGACTTCAGTGAGTCACTCGGGTAGATTTATTAAGCTCGGTGAAGTGATAAACTGTCTGGTTTTTATCACCGGCCAGTCAGCTCCTACCTGTGAAGTTACAGGCTTTATTTGAAATATGACAGGTAGGAGCTGATTGGCCAGTGATAAAAAACAGATAAAGTGTGATGCAGCTGAAGGAAGGTATGCATTGCACCAGAGAGGTGACAGAAAGTTTATTTTTATATTTTAATAATATTTGGGAGGCTCCCCCCCCCCCCCCCCCGGGAAGGACGGCAATCCTCCCGCTTTTGCCTGGAAGCCCCCGCACCCCTCTTTCTTACCGCACTTATTGCCATTTTTTTCACTGGTCCGCGGCAAGGGGCGGGACTAAAATGACGCAAATCGTGGCATTTGCCTAGATTGGGGGGCGGGGCTTTCAGTCATCAGCCCGTCCCCTGACCTGAAGATCCGGTTGTCCTCTCCGGGCTTCTCCCGGTTTTGCTCATTTTGAGAACAAATTTGTACTGCGATCAGATCTGAATAAGGGCCACTGGGTGCAATTCGAACTACATGCTTTTTAAAAACCCTGATTTCTGACTACACTACAATACAGGGAACATGTGATCTAGTTAAAAAATACCTGCTTGCACATATTTGTTTGCCTTGTGATATGGTTTACGCTGGGGCATGCAACTGAAAATAAACACAGTCTGACTAGACGTTATGCGCTTTGAACCAAAAAGTTCAAAATACATGTGATAATTGCACCGTGTGTGGGCACCTTAACAGTGCTGCCTGTTTATACCATAGTCGTGTTTGTCTTCTACTAATGCTCAGGGCTTAAAGTGCCAACTAATTTCCTCCTAATTCCGCCTCCCTCCCCACCCCCCATTATGCAGAGCCAGGGCCAGTGATAGGGTTTTTGTCACCCCCTTGCAAACTATAATGGTCTTATCATTTTTGTGCAGGGCCAAGGTGGAGGAAAAGGTGGTGAAACTCAGTTCCATCAGCCCCCCCCCCCCCCCCCCACACACACACACACACACACACGCACACACACGCACACAAACACACTTTAACCCCTCACTTTAATCTTAATAAAGTAAATTTGAGTGGAAATGTCCATTTAACAATTCATTGAAGACTTAGGGGTACATTTTCATTTTCAACCCCTCCCCCACCCCCAATGTACAGTTTTTAACAAATTTGCACTGAACATTCCTCTCTGCCATTGGAATTTGGGCCCATTGGCACCAGCATATTGCTAAGTGAGGTGGTCCCGTTATTACCCATTGTACATGCGCAATTCAATTTAAAAACTGTACACCAATAACTAAGCCATCTGTGACGATAATTAGTAATCTGACAGGATGACCCTCAGAGATTTGTCTGTATAAGTATCAGTCCAGAATGTCCTAAATTATACAGAAACTAAGGGATAATAATAATGTACAATATGACTATTTCCTGTACACAGTTTAGTACATATTCCCCTGAATGGCTGTGTGGTGCAGAAAACCTGACACTTTTATCAGAGCGATATATGTAAATTCCCCAGCAATGCTGACCAAACCCCCAGGAATGTTAACAGGTTCCACGTTTTCTGAGCATGAGATCTGCGCGGAGAAAGCACATCTCGTTCTATGGGTGCGTCATGCTGCACATTAGTATGTAAGAATAAACTGATCTGTAATCATAGCAAATACAGTCATTATATAAGCAATAAGGCATTTACAATTACAGTCACATTAAGTATGTAGGGATTCATGTAACTTTAGGTCCATATTGGGGATAAATTCCACATGATGAGTTTTTATTCTAGTACATGCGGTTTTTTAGTAGCACCCAACTGTTTTTATGGGATAGTCATGTATCCCACCCGGGGTTGGAAGAGTCCGGCAGTGGGGGGGGGGGGGGGGGCAGTTGGGAAGGCCGCCTGTCACATGCTGCCCACGACTCCCATAGAAGGAGAATGTAACAGGTGACGAGTGCAGCGAGTCACAGAGCCCACAGCATGGCGAGCGCAGCGATCTTGCAAGGGTTTTGATGCCCCACCCTCCTATAGGACTACTGACAGTTGATAGCTGTTACCTTTTGCATGGTCCACCAGATTGCAAAGGTTCTTGGGGGCTGTATTATATGGTCACCCAGCACTGTTGGCCTGGGGTCAAGAGGATGGTAAAGTAGATAAAAAGAAAATAAGTGAGGATATGTATGGACTTTACGTTGGGAAAATAACTGGACCAAAGGTCTCCGCAGGTCTTGTGCAAGCAGGATGAAAATTTCCTCAGAGACCGACAAGTTCTGCGACTCCTGTTGCTTTCAGGCATATCTCCTGGCCATCCAATCTAGCATCAGGAGCCCTGTATTTTGTCTATGAAAGAATTTAAAACCAACTAACATGTGTCTACACTCAGGCTTGCCTTAGACTTATCCACACCTAATACGTGGCCTGGATTCAATGCAACCACACTCTACTGTTCTATAACTATTGTTACACTTGTTATTCTACATCAGTAAGGTCTCTCCCAGGCAAAGCATGAACAGCAATGAAATATACTGCAATGTTGACATTTCAGAGCAGCTAGAGCTCTTTTATCAAGATATATACATCATGCACAAACATTGCTGTACATGTCTTTAAATTCACCATCGGTACCTTCATGCTTAAACCCTTAACACTTAACTTAAACTACACTTATCTATAAATAACGACACGGACACAAGTGCTGGCGTTTCAAAATAACGAATGTCAAATTTATTTTGACAACAAACTAAAGACTATAATATTGGTGGCGGCACTAAAGAACGGTCAGATCAAAGAAAAGGGGGTGGGTAGGGTCACCATAACATTCACACACAGCTGGTGACCAACTCTCCCAGCCAACCACCGGTGTCGGTGGAGGCAGCCATCTTCCGTGCATAGAAGTATGGCTCGTGACAATCGATGCCTGGAGAGCGCACCCACTAATGTACACACATTCCATCAACACAGTTGACCGTTCTTTACCGCCGCCCAAAGAAGAAATAGAGACAGAAAATAGGGATGGGTGGGTGGGGAAAAATTCCCAGAGAGGAAGTCACTCTCTGGTCAGCAGACCCTTCTCTCCCCTCTAAGTCCTCCCACTGCACCCATTGGCTGCCAGACGCAGCCCTTCCCCTCTCTGTTCCTCAAGCCAGCATGATAAGCCCCTTCGGTGATTTATGTCACCTCTAGCTTAATCAGCCATCGGTGTTCCTTAAATTCACCATCGGTACCTTCATGCTTAAACCCTTAACACTTAACTTAAACTACACTTATCTATAAATAACGACACGGACACAAGTGCTGGCGTTTCAAAATAACGAATGTCAAATTTATTTTGACAACAAACTAAAGACTATAATATTGGTGGCGGCACTAAAGAACGGTCAGATCAAAGAAAAGGGGGTGGGTAGGGTCACCATAACATTCACACACCGCTGGTGACCAACTCTCCCAGCCAACCACCGGTGTCGGTGGAGGCAGCCATCTTCCGTGCATAGAAGTATGGCTCGTGACAATCGATGCCTGGAGAGCGCACCCACTAATGTACACACATTCCATCAACACAGTTGACCGTTCTTTACCGCCAAGCTAGGCCCTAAGCCGCAGCACCGCCACCAACAATAACCACGCTCAGCACTGATTCCTCAAAAACAAAAACAGTTCCTCTAAAAACATTGCCATGCCCTCCGTGCTCAGGTGCACGCCATCCTCCCTATACAGCTCTGCTCTCTGGAAAACGATGCCATCATGTCGGATGACACCCCCCCCACTTGCCAACACATATCGCTCCACAGCTGTATTTACTTTTTTGCGAGAGCTATCCACCCCCGGGCAAGATCGTGCCGATCTCCAGACACGCCTGGGAATCATATTTGACCAGACCAGTTTACAAGCCGGCCATGCCTGCGCAACAATATGAAAATCCCTGATGATGAGGGACCGTAACTCCAGGGTCGTGCATTGCCCCACATCATTGCCGCCTAAATGGATGATCAGCACCCTGGGAGTGCCGTAGCTCTGCATGGCCCTCAACAGCTGTTCCTGCAAGGCACACCAGCGCATGCCTCTCACACCCAACCATCGCACAATGCTTGCTTCCGGATACATGCACACATCCGAGGCCCCCGGCGACCTTGAGGCCCAATACACGAAAGAATGGCCTATGACCCACACGCTCCTGACATCCTGCCGACCTGCAACAGGGTACAATACATTAAGACCATTCCGAACAATGCAAACTGAAAAAAAAAACACGCATACAAGAGGGGGGGGAGAAAAGATAAAGTTTTTTGGACCATGGCACCAGATCTTGAGGCACAAAACACACAAACCCCCGGAGTAAACTATCAGTTACGCCATGACAAATTAGGGATCAGCCAAATTGTGCCCCCGGGGGAAATGTGAACACACCTCAAGACCCCCACAGTAGGTTGACGAGTGCTTATGCATCCAGTGAACCATGATCCGGCAAAGTGACAGAGAGAGTTGGCCGAATGTACCTGCGAAAGACTGCGGAGCGCCATCGGCCCAGAGACTGAATCTCTGCGTCGGAGCGGCCCCCCGCAGCTGCAGACGTAGCAGCCCCGATCCTAAAGGAATGAGACCCAAACTCCTTTGGATCGAGGCCCAAGGCCCCCAGAACTGGTACCTAGTGAGCGGTGACCCGTCCTCATGCATCAACCACGCACCCGGGCGGTCGGGGCGCACCTGTTGAAAGGCCAAGGCCATCTCCACCGGGCACACCTCTTCCGCCGTACCTGGGAGCAACGACAGCCACCGCCCCCTCCCAGTCTGGTCCGTCTTGGACCGTCGCATGTGACACAATACAGAATCCCTTTGGACCACCACATCGGTCACGTCCAAAGGCGACGGGGCATTCCTGGATGGCGCCACCAGCTCCCCAATCCTAAAGGCCCCATGATATGCCATTGCGTATGCCAACCGAAACAGTAGGACCTCGTAGCGAGGGTAGCAAACGTCCCGGAGGGCACCCAGCAGCGGTGGGAGCAGTGCAATATCAATAGGCCGCCTTCGGTCGGAGACTGCCGGAGTGGCCCGTTGCCAACCCCTCAATGCTCTAGAAACTAGAAAAGACTTAGATGGGTCAGCACGACCATACAAGGATGAGAAAAAGGAGACCCCGGACAACACCCGCCTAACCGCGGCAACAGAGAAATTCAAAGAATACAGGTGCCAAACAAAGGCCACCATAGCCGCCCTGGGCGCCTTACCTGCCTGCTCGGAGGAGAGCCTGAATTGCTCCCACTCCTGCCACCCTTCTTGGTAGCACCTCAGAGTCCTTGGTGCGATGGCCCGCATGGCTAAGCCCTCCATGCCGGCCTGATCATCTGCCAAACATAAGGGGGACATGACTCACCAACGATGTCTGCATCGGGGGCCAAGGTGTGAAACCGGGCCCAATCCCCCCTAGATAAAGCATCCGCGATCGAATTCTCCACCCCCGGCACATGCTTGGCAGTGAATTGGATGTTTAACAGCAAGCACCGCAGGACTAAGCGAGACAACAACCTCAATACGGGGAGCGAGGAGGAGCCCAGACGGTTTATCGCCTGCACCACCCCCAGGTTATCGCACCAAAAAACTATGCAGGAATTCCTTAGTCTATCCCCCCATAGCTCAAGGGCCACCACAATGGGAAATAATTCAAGCAACAGCAAATTGCGCGTAAGGCCCTCTGCGACCCACTCCACGGGCCATGGCGCCGCGCACCACGACCCGTGCAGGTAGGCCCCAAAACCAATCCCCCCAGCAGCATCCGTGAACAATTCCAATTGGGCACTGCTACGCCGAGGAGCCGGCCATATCAATACCCCATTGAACTGTTCTAAAAAGGAACTCCATATTTTGAGATCCCTCTTTAGCTCCGCAGATAAACGCACGAAATGCAACGGATGCCGGATCCCTGCCATGGCGCGTTCGAGTTTTCTGCAGAAACCCCGACCCATCGGGATCACTCTGCAAGCAAAATGCAGCAAGCCAAGTAGCGACTGAAGCTGGCGCAACTTAAGCTTACCCGCGCACAAAGCCACTGAGACCACCCCTTGCAGCCGTTCAAGCTTATCAAGGGGAAGCCTGCAGCAGCCGGCCAGCGTATCGATTTCTATCCCAAGGAATGATAGGCAGGTGACTGGCCCCTCCGTCTTTTCCACTGCTATGGGCACCCCAAAAAACTCAAACAGCCGCTGTACAACGCCCAACAGTGCCGCGCAACGTGAGGACCCGGCCGGGCCCACGCATAGAAAGTCGTCAAGGTAATGTGCCAGGCCCCACTCCCCCGACTCCTTCTGCGCGCACCAGTGCAAGAAAGTGCTAAAACGCTCGAAATAAGCGCAAGATATCGAGCAGCCCATGGGCAGGCACCTATCCACGTAGAAACCCGTGGGTAGCCGGAAGCCCATGAACCGGAACGAGTCCGGATGCAATGGAAGCAGGCGGAAGGCCGACTCAACATCAATCTTCGCCAGCAACGCCCCCGCGCCAAAATTTCGCACGATAGCCAAAGCCTGCTCAAAAGACTGATAAGTGACCCGGCACAACTCCTCAGGAATTGCGTCGTTCACCGATGAGCCTGGCGGGTGAGACAAATGCTGAATAAGCCGAAACTTACCCGCCTCCTTTTTTGGGACCACCCCCACCGGGGAGAGCACCAAATCCCCGATCGGAGGAGTCCCAAAAGGCCCTACCATTCGCCCTAACCTCACTTCCTTAGCAACCTTTTCCAGCACTACGAGGGGCATGTCTATGGCTGACTTGAGGTTCCTGGGGGATTTCGTGTTAACTACGCCTCGAATGGGAAGGCGAAAGCCAAAACGAAATCCGTCTGTCAAGAAAGTCGCGCAAGGTCTGTCCGGGTAATCGTTCAGCCATTGGGCCATGCGATCCACCCGAACCGGGGAGGGGGCCTTACTGAGGAGCGCCTCCGGCGGCTGGCCTAGGCGGAGCGGCCCCCTGCCTGCCACGGTTGCAATCCCGGACGGGGTGAGGTCCCCAACACCGAGCGCAGGAATGCTTAAATCTACAGCGGTTTCCCAGGTTGCAGCCGACCCCATTAAAGCCAAAACATCTGCCCGCGGGTGTTCCACCCGCGCTACTCCGAAAGGGGGGAAGGGGTCGCCTAGCAACAGCGTTCGCAGCTGTAGGGGCGGGAGGAGCCGGAGAGGGAGGGGCAGGGGGCGTAACGGATGACGCTGGTTTCTTGCCTACCCAAAGCTCTACGTCTTTGCATCCGAAATCTATGATGGCCGACCCCGACTGTTTGTGCCGGAAGTCCTCATCATACGATTTCCATGCTGTGCCGCCATCCGACGTGAACATTTCATGAATCATGTGCATATAACGCACCATATTCATGTGTTCCTGCGGCCTGGTCTCTAGATAGCATGCGGCGAACATGAAGAGTCCCGCCTGCCATCTATGATAAGTGCAATACGCTGCTTCTCCTATACCCCCCTTTTTCTTCGCCGCGCGATAGTCCTTCTCAGCTTGTGCAGTCATAGTGAAGAAACTCACAAATTTTCCTTCATTGATTCGCTCCTGTACACTCCTGCGCAAACCCCTGCACACAGCTGTATAATCGCAGCGCACCACATTTCCTTTTGGGAAAAGTGGTGATCCCGAGCTCCCGCTGGTGGAACGGGAGTACCTACGGCGCCGCCTAGAATGCCGATGCCTCCGCCGCGACTTACGCCCGCCCTCCTCCTCCGACGTCACTGAATTGGACCCGGAGGAGGAGGAGGTGCGTGACCTGCGCCTGCGCCGCTTCGCTTTGCGCGCTGACCCACCTGATGTTCCTGGCACTGCAACCGCCATCGTCTGAGTCGCTGGGCTGGACGTGCCCCCGGAACCGACCGGCAGCCCTGATGTCGCCGCCTCCACATTCGTTGTCGCCAAAGGAACCTCCGGCATTGGAGCGGGCACCACACTTTGTGAAAGGGACACACTGGGGAGCAGAGCAGAGGAACTACCCGGCTGCGGCCCCCCTGACTGGGACTGACTAAGCAGTGGGACCAGCACTGACACCAGCTGCTGCCACCTGTCTTCGGCTTGTACCGCCCCCCCAGCTTGCTGCGCCGACGGGGCCGCGACCTCTGACCCCGGAGCGCTTGTGGCACCTCCCCCGCTTGCGCGCCTAGGCAATAGCCTGGCCCTGCGCAGCCACTGCCTTCTCGCCAAATGCAACGGGGACATACCTACCCTAGCCGGGGATGGGGGGGGGTTCACCACCTCCCCAATATTCCCCTGTACGCTTATGGCCTGACTAGGCCTGCGCCCACCCCCAGCCATCTGACTGGCCAACAAATGCACCCGGGGGGGGCGGGCCACAGGAGTTGCAAAGCCCTCATCCCTGTTACTGGCTCTAGCCATCCTGCTTGCCAGGATTGGTATGCCGGATGGGCGCCCTACTGCCATGCCAGGGCCCCCACTGTAAGAGCCCCCACGCGCCTGTCTTGCTGCCGTTATATTTACTGCAGGCGCCGCTGCGGGCCTACCGCCCGCAGCGACACCCCTCCTAGCTCTAGTAGCTGGAGTTATTGCCTGCGCAGCACCGCTGCGAGCCCCCCTGCGGCCTCTCTCCCCTCTCCCGGCGGCGGCCGGGCGTCCCGCAGCGCGCCTCGCGCCGGGACCGCCGGCCGCGTCATCGCCGTGTGACACGCGGCGGGCCGCGTCATCACCGCGAGACCCGCGACCGCGTGCCGCGCCCGCAGCAGACCGCTGGACGCCCGCCCGGATCCCCCGACCACCTCGTCTCGGGCCTGGAGAGGCCCTGGCAGCAGGACCGGGCACGGGTAAGTCCAGCGCGTCCGCAAGGCGGGCGGGCGGCCGAGAAGCGCGCGACGGCCGGGACATTGCGGCAGCCTGACTTTCTCCTACAAGCTAAGAGCAGGGACAGCCTAGAGAGAGAGAGGGACAGAATAGGATAGATAGAAAAAGGGGGGCTATAGAAGAGGAGAAAAGATTAGTAGATCAAATAACAGGGCAGCACGGGAGAGAGTCAGAAAAACAGGTCTTACCAGATCCTAAAAATTCCCAGAGAGGAAGTCACTCTCTGGTCAGCAGACCCTTCTCTCCCCTCTAAGTCCTCCCACTGCACCCATTGGCTGCCAGACGCAGCCCTTCCCCTCTCTGTTCCTCAAGCCAGCATGATAAGCCCCTTCGGTGATTTATGTCACCTCTAGCTTAATCAGCCATCGGTGTTCCTTTCAATACATCTCTTAAATTTATGGAGTACCGCTGCCTTTTTCTTTGGCTTAATCTACCATGACAAACGCAGATGCAATCACAAGGTAGCAGACTAGATTTTGAAGCATTTGCTTTGTGCTCCTCCTGTTATTATGCAGGGAGAGCAGATTGTGGAGTCCTCCTGTTATTATGAAGGGGGAGCAGACTGTGGTGTCCTCCTGTTATTTTACAGGGGGAGCAGCCTATGGTGTTCTGTTCTTTTTATACAAGAGGAGCAGCCTGTGGTGTCCTGGTATTATTATTATTATAGAGGAGGAGCAGCCAGACACACACACACACACACACACACACACACACACCTCACCTCTGATGGAGAAAATGTTTTGTATGTTTAAGTTAGAATAATAAAGTATCTACGGTATAATCAACTCCAGGCCTAATCTTTTTTTTTATTAATACATATTTTTTAAATGAAAAACCTCCATTTATCGATACGCTGTTACTTATGGGCCTGTGCTCTGGACTTGCCCCCAGGCTAAAAGTTGCCAGCCAGCCCCTGCTGCTGGGACATGTCGTTTTTTTAAGTGTCTGGCTGCAGTCACTGCACACACCATGGGGACAGATAGCGGGGCACAGATAATACCTCAGGATCTGGTAAGGAGGCATTTCATGTTATTAGTTGTAGGTCCAGGTCTGGGCCCCCTTCTCTGTCAGGGTCTGGGACTCCAGACCCCACAATCCCCACTGATGGTGGCCCTGCATGGGCCAGAGGCACTAAGCTTCAAAAGTGATAAAATGGAGAGTGATAAACAGCCATCCAATCAGCTCCTACCTGCCATGTGGTTGTTTATCACTCTCCATTTTATCACTTTTGAAGCTTAGAGCATCTGGCCCCATATCTCAAAACATAACCTACTGTAATTTACAATGCTAGGCAACCTTCTGAAGCTAGTTCTACCCTTGTTGTGTCCTATACACATGGATTTTCAACTCCAACCCTCAAAATTTCATGTTTTCGTATATGGATCATTAGGTTGACAAGCATAAGTCGACAGTCAATAAGTCGACGACTATTGGTTGATAGGCAGAAGGTTGACGCATGAAAAAGGTTGATATGCATTATTAGGTCAATATGGTCACAACCCTTGACAACAAGCAGGAATTGGCTAGCATTATGGTGTGTGTAAGGGGCATTATGGTATAACAGGCATTAAGATGTGGTGCATAATGTGTAAGGTGCATTAAGTGTATAGTGCATAATGTGTAAGGGGCAATGCTACCGAATTCATACAAATGCAAACCAGTTATGGGAAAACTTAAATACTGGTATCTGATAGAGTAGAATGCTGATGCAGGGTCCAAGTTATGCCTGTTTGCAGAGTGTATCTTAAGTGTTTCTGTGCTAATCATGCTGAGTGCATGCGGTTACGCTCATTCACACGTAACGACTATTGAAGTGACTTAACACCTATACATTATTTCTACTGCTAATCAAATATGGCTATGTATAACAATGCAAACCACTGACTATCTGAGAGCTAATAAGGAAGTCATTTGTGAATGAAAATACTCCAGAGATTTTACACGTATGTTATGGTGTCACCTGTTGGAGTGATGTGCCTAATAACTTTGGACGGGAACAATAGTTCTAACTAATGCACATATAAGTGAAATCAGCACCGTAACAAGGCACAAATGTGACCTGTGCTTCAACTGCGCATGGATGGCACTCACGGCATCATTACTAACTGGTTATGGTATAGAAGATCAGTGATGTCTAGATTGGCAATCACTTGGTTGACCACAGATGGTCAACCACGACTAGTTAGAAGCCTACAAATAGATGGCAGCGTCTAGATCAACAGTAACAGAAAATCGACACAAACAAAAGGTTGATGGGAACGTCGTCGACAGTGAAAAGATCGGCACAAGTTTTTCATGTATTACTTATAGGCCAACATGGACACTTTACAAGTGCACCGTGTCCCCTCACAAGGCTTGCTTCGCTCGCCATGCTTCGGGCACAGTGCCTCGCTGTGCTCGGCAAAATAATATGTCCACTGAGATGGTAAAGTAGGAACAAATGTGTCGACCATGTTCATGTCAACTTCTTGGCTTAGGGCAGGTACAGCTGGTCCCACCCCTGGTGCTGTCTATTCCATTCTAGAGTAGGCGGAGCAATAGGAAGCTGCATGCTCTGCACATGTACAGTCACACATTGCTCCATAACCTGGTGTATTTTGGGGGTAATTCGGTTCCCGATCACTAAGCTGCGGTCCTTCGCTGCTTAACGAGAGGCATAAGGCAACATAGATGAATAGCGTATAGAAGCTTCTGGCTAGGGATAGCGCTAGCAGATTTAACTGATCCATTAAGCTGCATAGGACAGGCCAATAAGTAGGCCAAGGGTTGTATTCTGTTGTATTCCTATGATTAAGTCCACTCCAGACTTATGAATAAATTGAATGTCAAGTACACAGTATATGGCCATACATGAAGCTATCTCCCTTTAAAGATAGTGTGGTTGGTGCTGCGTTTGGTGTAGGCTCAATATATCTACCACTCTGGATGTTTTCAGTGATTGATTATGGCAAATCACCGCCGGCTACTGCTCCTCCACCACAGGGCTGATGCGCACAAACCTGCAGCTTTACGGGGCACTGATGTGGACCCCTGTCACGGAGTGGACTTCATCGTAGGAATACAACAGAATACAACCCTTGGCCTACTTATTGGCCTGTCCTATGCATGCCCTTCCAAATGCCCCCCCTCCCCCCGCGCTGAATCCCCTCGGATCACCGAGGGGAAATGTACGAGAGCACATCCCCTAGCATGCACCTACTTACTGGAAAAATCAATTGATGGTCACCGTTGACCTGACGTTACACACCCTCCCTGAAAATTTTTGAACTGCATTTGGAAACCAAACCCCCCCCCCCCCCCTAGAAATCCTGCATTTGACACTGTTCAAGTGGAAATGTTGTCCTTCCGGTCTGCTTGGTATACTCGTATTGCTGGTTTATTATTGGACAAGGGGACCGACCTGGGTGGACTCTTATATGAGTATTTTGTATGTATGTATTGTAGTGTAATATAAAGTTATACTTTAATGGTGTTCTTTTTTTTTTTTACTATTTGCATTGTTGTAGAACTACAAAACCAGTGGGCCATTTAATGCCCCACATGCTGGGACATGGGTTTCTCCAAGTAATTCGGAGAATTACACCGCAAAATTTTTGTTGATGCCCCCTAGCAGATAATTCAAAATGTGTGTGTGTGTGTTTGTGTTTTTTTTTTTTTTTTTTTTTTTATTTCATTTCTTTATTCAATTTCATTCAGTAAATACAAAAATCCACATTTAAAAAAAACAATTACCGACAGTTACAAACATTTAAGGACTAACTTCACATACATACATACATTGCGTGTTATTTTGACTGTTCACATTTCATACACTTAATATTTTACTACCATGGAGGTTTAGTGTATCTTTCCCTCTATAAAGGCTTAGATAGAGTCTTGAATTCTGGCATAGATCAGACTTTAATCCCGTAGAAAGTTATTTTCCCTTTTTTTTCTTTCTTTCTCCTCCCTCCCCTCTCTCCTCCTCTCCCCCCTCTCCTTCCCCCTCCATCTCTTTCTTCTTCCCGCTCCCTTGCTATTCGTTTCTTAACACGGTTTTATTTTGGCAGCTTTTCTTTTTTTTTCTCTTTTTTCCCTCCGTTAAAAAAAAAAAAAAAATTCCTATATATTACAGTGGTTATTTGTGAACTATATCTTTTACCCACCAATTTTCTTCACTCAATTCTGTGTTCTATATTGTCTTAAATTTCATAATAGTGAGATTGTGTCCAGTGTTTCCACACTGCATTAAACTTACTTAACGATTTTCGTTCTTGTGCAATGCGTTTTTCTTGTTTTATTACATAATTTACCCGTGCCTTCCATACTTCAATATTTGGAGCTATATTAGACATCCATTGTCTACCCACAATAATTTTTGCAATTGATACAAGATTTATTATATATTCTTTACTATTTCTATCAATATTGCCCCCTACTATTCCTAGTAGACAGCATTTAGTGTTCAAAATCTCCTTTGGAATACCTGTCTCTACTATAATAGCCGTGACTTTTCCCCAAAACTGAAAAACATAATTGCACTCCCATATTAAGTGAAAAAAAGTACCAAAAATATACGAACATTTCGGGCAGGTGGAGTTAGTTCTTCCCGCGAACTTCATCATCCTTATCGGAGTCATATATGATCTATAGAGGATGAATAACTGTGTCTGCTGTATTCGAATTGAATTTGTTGCTTTTACAATCCCCGCTTTTGCGGCTACCCATTCTGACTCAGTTATTTCCCCTACTTCATTTTCCCATTTTTCTTTCACCTTATCCAGATTATCCTTAAACTTATTCTCCATTAGGGTTCCGTATATTTTAGATACTAAACTCTTAACATTGGGAGTGTTTATCAATCTTTTAATTTCCGATTCGCCAAAACCTGCCTCTGATATTTTTACACGTGTTTCCAATATACTTCTAAGTTGTAAATATCTAAATAAATAAGTATTTGGAAGTTTATATTCTTCTTTTAATTGTTGGAATGTCTTTAACCCATATGGTCCATAGACCTGGGAAAGAAATATTATAGAATGGGGGTACCATACTTCGTTTAGTTGTAAAAACTTAGTATCCTTAGGGGTCAGTATATCTATAATTCTAAAGTCTTTATCTATCAGTTCATTATCCAGTATTCTATTGGCCTCTTTCCAGACCTTTAGCGCCTGGTCTATTAATGGAGAGTCTCCTTGCTTTTTCTTCCCCTGGATTAATCTGTACTTAGGGGGTATATTGGGCGTGGATATTTCTACTAATCTTTTTACCAGATGACTATTATCTTCCTCTTCCCTTACCCAGGCTTTCAGATGTGCCAGCTGTCCTGCTATATAATAACCTCTGAAGTCAGGGAGCGCCATCCCCCCCTTGGCTCTAGGTCTCGTCAGGTCATTAAACTTAATCTTGGGGCGAGCCCCATTCCATATAAAGGAACTTATTATACTATTTAGTTTCCTAAATAGTGGTTTGGGAAGATATATAGGTGATTGTTGTAGTATGTATAATATCTTTGGAAGCACTATCAACTTTATCAAATTGACCCTCCCGATGGGTATCATGGGCAGCTTACTCCAGACTTTGATTTTATTTTTAAGCCATTCCATCATGGGTTGCACATTTAATTCTATAAATTCTTTCGGGTCAGCAGATATCTGTATCCCGAGATATTTAAAATTTATTACCCTCTTAAGTCGTGATGGTAATGCTTGTGAGCCGCTGTCCATGTCACCCACCGCGAGAATATTAGACTTAGTCCAGTTTATTCTGAAACCTGTGTAGTCTCCGAACTCTTCAATTACATTTAATATTATCGGGAGAGTGGTACTATAGTTTTTCAAAAATATTAGGAGATCATCCGCGTATAATGCTATTCTCTCTGTCTGATTATTAATCACATAGCCCAAATCCACCGGATGTTGCCTGATCAAACAGGCTAGCGGTTCTATCGCCAGGGCGAACAAGACAGGAGACAACGGACATCCCTGCCTTGTCCCCCTGGCGAGACCGAATGGCATGGAAGTCCATCCATTCGTGGATATTCGTGCGGTTGGGCTATGGTATAATAATTGTAACCATTTAATGAAATTTGGGCCAAACCCATATGCCCTAAGTACCTCCCATAAAAATGGCCACTCGATTGCGTCGAAGGCCTTTATCGCATCCAGCGATACCACAGCTCCTTGATTCTCCCTTAAATCTTTTATCTGCAGATGCGAGAAAAGCCTTCGAATATTGACACTGGTCTCCTTACCGGGCATGAATCCCGTCTGATCGGGGTGGATCAATCTGGCAATTATCCTATTTAATCTGTTTGCAAAGATTTTAGCTGTTATCTTGGCCTCAACCGATATAAGCGAAATAGGCCTGTACGAATCCATTTCCTGAGGGTCTTTCCCCGGTTTAGGGATCAGTATTATTTTAGCTTCAGTCATGGATTTTGGGATATTCCCCCCCATTAAACCCTTCAGTGAGTGTTTGAAGTAATAAGGGTGCTAATGTTTCGGAGTATTTTTTATACGTCTCGACTGGTATGCCATCCAGGCCTGGCGCTTTCCCTGAGGGCATAGATTTGATAGCCTCTATAATTTCTTCCATTAACAGGGGTGCCTCCATCTCATTTTTACAATTATCGTCTAGTTTAGGGAGACTAACATTATTAAGAAAATTTTTTATGCTATCACCATCGTGTTGTAATTTACTGGAATATAAATCTTTAAAATAATCTACAAAAGCTTTTCCTATTTGCTGAGATGTATGAACCATATTATTAACCTGGTTTTTAATTTTTAGTATTGTGTTGGGGGGCTTTTCACTTTTAGCTAAATATGCCAGATACTTCCCTGACCGATCCTCGTTTTGGTATTTCATCTTCGCCCTGTGTTTCATTATGGTCTGGTTAACCAACTCAATGGCCTTCATCCATTTATCTTTAGCCTCCTGCCACTCGATATATGTCAACTCTGTGTTGTTTAAACAGTATTCTTTTTCTTTTTCAGTATACTTTTTTTCTAACTGTACTATATTCTCTCTGCTTATCCTTTTTTCCTCAGCTATTCTTTTCCGTAGCGTACCTCTAATATATGCCTTCAGAGCATCCCACACCACCGTTATCTCTACTGACCCCACATTGATATCCCAGAAATCTCGCCACTGGGACGCAAGATCGTTATTTTGATCTATTTTATGCAGCCAATTGGGGTTAAACCTCCAAAAGCTCTGACCCATTTCGCTGCCTGAGTCAAATTCCATACATATCGGAGAGTGGTCCGATATACCTCGGGCCTTGTACTCTATCTTGCGGACCTTTGGGGCAAACTCTCTGGATATCAATATCAGATCTATCCTTGACAGGGTTATATGCGATGCCGAAAAACATGAGAATTGTTTATTATCTGGGTTGCGCAACCTCCACGGATCAATCCACCCAATGTTTTCAATATATTTGTCAAATCCGTGATTGCTTCTACCTCCTCCTATACCTTCACGGTTCTGCCTGTCTATCTGGGGGTTCAAGACATTATTAAAGTCCCCGAGACACAATACAGGAACGTCTGGCGAAGTGGTCATAAATTCTATGGCCTTGTTTAAGACCCTAAAAGAAAACGGTGGTGGCACGTATACTGCTGTGTGTGTGTTTGTGTACATACATACACTACCGTTCAAAAGTTTTTTTCAATGATAACATTAAATTAATCATAAATACACTCTATACATTTTTAATGTGGTAAATATCTATACTAGCTGCAAACATCTGGTTTTTAAAGGAATATCTGCATAGGTGTATAGAGGTTCATTTCCAGCAACCATCACTCCAGTATTCTAATGGTACATTGTGTTTGCTAATCGCGTTAGAAGACTAATGGATATTAGAAAACCCTTGTGCAATTATGTTAGCACAGCTGAAAACGGATTTGCTCGATAGAGAAGCTATAAAACTGGCCTTTCTTTGAGCTAATTGAGTATCTTGAGCATCAAGATTTGTGGGTGCGATTATACTCTCAAAATAGCCCAAAAAAAGAGAAATTTTATTATGTTTCAAAAAGGCACTTTATTCCAAAACAGGTCACACAGAACAGCAGGTACAAAGATAAAAATACAAAGATACAAAAAAAGAGGGATGTGTCCAGCGGCTGTGGTGTATCTTTGTATTTTTATCTTTGTACCTGCTAATCCCCTTTTGATTGACCTGGACACCTCTCTTTGCTGCTGGGGAGAACATCTTAAAAAGATACCTTTCAGTGCACATAGGGCAGAGCCGGCAGGTGAGATCTTAAACATATGGAGTGAATGTATGAAGTTTTAAGAAGACAAAGATACCTTCATATGCCTATAGGGCAGGGGTTCCCAATCTTTTTTGATTCACGGCACCCTAGAGAATCAGAATTTTTTTCACGGCACCCCTAGGTCCAAAAATTTTTCATTTGATTGGGTTTATATGCGATTCTTAGTGGCAGTTATGTGGTAAAGGGCAGGATTTGCTTCTGTTTGTACACATTCTATGATTGGCAGCCACCAGCACTGGTTTTGCTCATAAATAATTAACCATTAATAATTTGAGTTGGTCCTGGACCACCAAGCCGCGGCACCCCTGCATGTGTCCCGAGGCACCCCAGGGAGCCACGGCACACAGTTTGGGAACAACTGCTATAGGGCCTTCTAGTGAGGTCAGTTACATAATTCCTTTTATATAATGAAGAAGTTGGGACCAGTAAAGTCTCGTGGGAGAAGTCACATTCCTGTTAGAATAAGACAGCGCCGTGAAATTACCCAAATTTTTGTCTAAATTGTTGTATTTTGGAGGGTTTGGTAACCCTCAGGGTATCTGTGCTGCAGTCTTAAAGGCGCAGTAATATCTCCATACTCTCTCTTTTTCCGTTATTTTATAGGATGCTTGTTGGAATGTTACTACTGCTGTTTGGTTCTCTAGCTCTCTGTGAAGACTATGACATCATTCCCCAATATATCACTGAATAGCCAATACTGCATACACAAAGGAATTGGCACTCCGGTATAATATGCCATCCCTGGAGTACCATTTCCTCTACATTACATGGAATTTGTATTTATTGCAATGGATAGCAATCTGAAGGTTTAAATATTTCCTTTGAGATTAGATTCATGGGAACTGTCTGCTATGTATTTTATTTTTTATTACTTTTGGATTTGTGAAAGTATATTTGTTTATTTTTGCTTTTATACCTCAAATTTATTTAAGTTTATTTTATTTGCTTTATTATTCCATCTACGAAGTCAAGACCGAACATATTGAAACTTTAAAATTTCATCAGTTAAGAAAAAAAGCTGCAAAATTTATAAAAACAGAGCTGAGAATCTAAGGAGGAGATTTAATGAAGTGAGAGGTCCAATCAAAAACTTACGCAATGGTGCGGCCGCAAACCTAGGAGGTTATTATGAAAGTTAGCAGGGGTTTCCTGTTATACAGATGGAGCGCCTCTCGACCAGCTCCGGGGCTCGCCAGACCGCCCCCACTGGTGCGCCGACGCTTCATTTGACTGGGACGCGCGATCATCCCACACGCACTAGAGTTCCAGTTTCATTTGGCGGGTGCGATTCCTGGCTGTCTCCACTTCAGGGAGATGGGCAGGGTTAGGGGGTGGAGCGGGGAGGTGGGATCAGGCGACGAGGACCGGCGGCGACGTGGTGGGGACCGGTGGGGAGCTCCGTTGTAAGGGGACGCACGCTCGTCATGTGCACGTGCATTCCGTTCCGGCAGCTGGCGGGGGATGGCGGCTGGTGAATCTTCCGCCATCCCCTGCCTGAATGACAGTGGCTCCATCTGTATGACCCACCTTACATTTGCGCATAAGACTGTAACAGAACTTTGCCGCTAATTGGATCTCACCCTGTTTGTTTTCTGTAATGGAGCTTAACGGAGCTAACAAGGCAACTACAGTGGTGGAAATAGTTATTTTTCTGTTCTTTGCTTTATATACATAGAGCATAATTTCTATATTTCTATTATTTATTTCCAACTCTGCTAAATTTTGCATTCTTGGTATGTCATCTTTATGTTTACTATGAACTTACTTTATGCCAGTATGTATTTAAACCATATCACCTTATTCCACAAGTGTAACTATTCACACATTGCCGTATCTCAATGATTTCTGTCTCTTTTGTGGTTATTATTATGCTTTACATACACACACCAATACTTGGGGAAGATGTAGCAAAGCTTGGAGGGAGATGGGCCCGATTCAGAGTTGATCGCTGATTTGTGAATTTGGAATACATCGAAAGATACTCGTACGGAACCTAGTACACATAAGTGAGCCAAAATAGCGACAAAAATAGCAAAAAATATCTAAGCGTAATCCCCTCCCAGTTTAACTACAGGAAGTTGGCATTTGTGGGTGGTAATCAGTTGTTTTCTGGGATTGTCATAGGAATTTGTCCCCAGGCGTTTTCATGGAGGGTCTGTGACATCAGCCTGTATCTGTCTCCAGTGCCAAATTAAGGTGCAAATGGGCCTGGAGCTGAAATTTACGAAGGGCCTATTGTGTGCCGCCACAGGGGGTGTGACAAGAGCTGCAGAGGTGTGACAAGGGTGGAGGAGCAAGACCAGGGGCCTTGCAGTGTCACTATCCATGCCACCACTGGTTGTCTTTAGTAACCAGATGGCGAGCAAAGCAGAGAGCCACCGAGCCCGAAGTGTGGCAAACGAAACGAGAGCACGAGGGTGGGTTTTGGGCTCTACTTCCGACCTTGCTCCTCCCCCTGTCCTGCCCTATTACAAGAGAGGTGCTTTAGCCCACTTGGATAAAGACCTAACCCTCTCATCCCTGCACCTCACTCCCTCCTTGCACCCCTGCACCTCACTCTCTACTTGCACCCGTCACACCCTCCTTGCACTTCTGTACCTCACTCGCTCCTTCAACCCCTTGTTGCTGCACCTCACACTCTCCTTACACTCTTTACTTCCATCTTGCACCCCTCACCTCTGCATCTCATTTTCTCAGACATCATTTCCCCCTTGGTACAAAATGCCCCACTTCTCTATCTCAGACAGTTCATCATTCTCCCCCTACTAGATAAGATCCCCCTGATACAGATTCCTCCCTCCATCAGCCCGGGCAGCTCTGCAGGCAGCCACTCAGTTCTCTTGCCCTGTCAAGTGGCCAGCCCCAGCTGCATGCACTCCCTGTCCTCTCTACAGTAAATGTGGCAGACTGGCAGGTGGTAGCTGATGATGGCCCTGGGAGTTCAGCACTTACGATACAGCCAGACATGGACCGCTGGGGTATGACAGTCTTCTAAGCTCTCATCCAGTCAGGTGAGAAGGAAGAAACTGAAGGCAGTAGCATGGGGGAGAAGGAAGATGAGCTCTCAGAGACATTGGGGCGTGGCTACATGACAAACTTGCTGGAATAGTCCAAGACTTCAGTCCCCGATGGGAGCACACACTGCGGGCTGTGGGCCTATTTTGATTGGGGGGCCTAGAGCTGCAGCTCCAACCGCCCCATTGTTAATCCGCCCCCGGCCGGCTCACTTTTGCACAGACTGGGGAAATCATTTGGTGGTGAGTGAATTGCGGATTGGATGTGCAACAGGATAGTGGATTGTGAAATTTTTCGCACATCAGTCACAGATTTACACAGGACTGGTTTTCACTCTGGGCAGCGGAAAACCACCAAATTTGCTCTGAATCGGGCCCAAAGTACCAGCCAAATAACTTTTTAACTGTATTTTATCAAATACAGCATGTAAAATGGCAGTTAGAGAAGCTGATTGGCTGGTACTTTAACCCAAAGTTTGAAACATCTACGCTTTTATTTTTGTCCACAACCACTTTTCAATGCAAGGGCACCTTCTGTTTTTTAGAAATTGTTTATTTTCAAGAGAAATTTTTCAATACACAAATACAACATCAGTATAAAAATAGAAAACACACATAAATCAATGTTGTTTCACAGGATAACAGAGCACCCTCCAAGAAAAATAGGGTGGAAATTAAACTTATGTATACACAACTAGATCGCAAAAACATTAAACAAAGATTATAAACAATATCAGAAACACACAAATTGGAAAGGAAAGCAAGGGAGGGGGAAACTTAGGGAATGGTAAAAGGCAAAATCAGTCATCAAAATGATGCAGCCTTTCAGAACCTTATGTTGTGTACACACGGTACAATCCAGCATGAGATTTTGACTATGTAGTCAAAATCGTATCGGGATTGCATGCAGATCGCACAGATTTTTGAAATTGTGATCCTGATGCGATCACAAAGCGCGCTCCCGGGACAGCACAAATAAAAACCCAGATAGACAGGGCAGCAATGACTATATGGTGCAGATCTGCACTATATAGTCAAAATCGCATGTATGTCGTGTGGCTTGCTGTGCGAATCAATCCTGATGCGATCCGATCGCATTGGGATTGAATAGAAAGCCTAATCGACTGTAAGAACACATCATAACTAGCAACATAACAGTTCAGTGGAAACTACAACAAAAATCACACCATGGCCAGATATTTAAACAGAGTTCTGGAGCAACCAAGCCTTAACATATGAAAACCATCCGGCCGAACCATATGGTCACATAACCAAAGTGCTTCTCAGCCGTCATCATCCATGGCTATAGAAAAATCTATGGATTGGCATCAATACCATACTGAATGAGGTAGAGGCAAGCACCAATGAGGCACCTCACTTATTGCCACAATTTACATCCATTCTTTCCAGTTAAGGTTGTACTGACACAAAGGGGAACAGAGGAAACCCCCGGTGAGCTCCACTAACTGGGGGCCCCGCCTCTTCTTCTAAGGATCAGGTTACAGACTGTGCACCTAAATTACAAATTATATATATATCAGCGCACCTTCCCAAGTTGCAATATTTCCCTGAGTGACGGGCATTGCAAGCCATTATATATATATATATATATATATATATATATATATATATTATTATATTTATATTAATCAGTACATTATAGTGCATGTACTAGCAGTATTAACTAAAATTTACCATATTATTTACTCCATAATGTCAGGGCTAAGGTATCTGGTGTCCCCAGCTGTGGCAGCAGTGAGCCAGTGGAAGGGTCAGGGAACTGGAACATGGGGGGATTGAGATGAGAACAGTCCATAGAGCACTGGGCACTGAGGACACAGATAGGTGGGAGTGTTGACGAAACTCTGAACACCGATGGTTTTAACCAGGGACCCCCTCAAGGAGGTTTGGACATCACTGCGTTCAGTGGACAGGTCTCGGCCCTCTGCCATACCTAACTGGCCAATCACTGAGGAATGGTTAGTGATGGGTAGTGCTGGTGAACTTGAGACTGTGTCGGTAGAGAGCCGTAGACTGAGTGGTCTTGGGGAACTGTCAACGCTGTCAGCTTGGGAGTTGCGGACTGTGTCGGTTTAGGAACTGGAGAGATGTCGATGGCCTAGAAGCCGGAAGGATGTTGACTGCCTGGGAGCCGGTTGGATGTTGACGGCCTGGGAGCAGAGGTAGACGTTAACAGCCTGGGAGCCGATGTGGGTGTCGACAGCATAGGAGCCAAGATAAACGTTGATGACCTGGGAGCTGAGATGGGTGTCGACGACCTGGGAGCCGAGATGGACATTGACGGCCTGGAAGCTGTGGACGGGCTGTGTAGACTTTGAGAGTCAATGTCTGTGTCGACTAGGGAAACGATGATGGTATATGGCTTGGAAGCCAATGGTGGTCTCTGCTGGTGGAAGCTGGGAAGCTCAGACCTCTTCTCCTGGAAGCTATGTATGTTATTAGCTGGAAGGATAACCTGGTAGATGAATGGTTAAGCAACCGCAGCAGCAGATTACAGGTGAACTTCACAGGTAACTCTGGGACACGGAACCTGGAGCCTAGAACGCTGACTTCTGGGGAGTACTCAGGGATCAGACAAGATATTCAAGGCAAGGAGGAAGGGTGAGAGGCCTCACCTATATCCACCTTGTCTGTCTATGATTGGCTGCAAGTCACAGCATCAATTAACCCCAGGAAGTACCTGTGCACACCTTGATCACATGATCAAGTGCACAGATGAGAGTAACAAGGTCATAGGGAAATCATTGGAGGAATCTGACATGTGACTACAAGTGTCATGGAGGCGCCCATGCAGCGTGGGACCGGCTTTGGATCAGTGTGGGATGTTGACTAGGCCCCAGGGAATCGTTGTGCTCTTCTTGCCATGAAGAATGACTGGCGACAGTTGCAGGATGCACCAGCGTGCAGGTAAGAGTTGCGGATGCGCACCGCGATTTCTGACACCTAATGGTTAGCCAAACCTCTGTGACAGCTGGCCACACCCCTTTGAAGACTGGCCACACCCCTGAACATGGACCCCTATTACTGCATTCCCCGGTGTGCCCTTCATGCCACAGTCTGTCACTGACCTCAGTACTCTTACCGGTACTTGTGTAGTTTCACGGCGCCAACATGACGCCGTGCTACTTCCGGTTTCTACGCTCGGCAAACTATCTAAAATAAACTAACTTAACTCCATGCCAACATGGATAGTTAATACCTCCACTATCCATGTTGGCATGGAGTTGATCCATGCTGGCGCCGTGAAACTACACAAGTACCCTCTTACCTCCTGATACATTTATATAAAAACATTTTTTTTTAGATAAGACAGAAAAAATAAGACAAAAATCCAAAATTGTTTGGGCCATGCTAATGATATTTTCTGAGAAAAATATGGACTACACATAATAAAATTAAATAACTCAGCAGGGAATTGAACCTGCACCCTTTTCAGCAGATGTTTTTCTAGTGGAGGTTAAACACCAGAGTTTACT
This sequence comes from Crinia signifera, assembly GCF_055691185.1. Classification (NCBI taxonomy): domain Eukaryota; kingdom Metazoa; phylum Chordata; class Amphibia; order Anura; family Myobatrachidae; genus Crinia; species Crinia signifera. Next base: position 45,166,632 of record NC_139220.1, on the reverse strand, counting down.
GACTATAGCTTTAGGACGCAATGTTTCTCAATGTACTGAAAATTGTCATTCGTAGAGTTTGTTGCTCCCAGGTGACAGTGGGAAACAGAAACAAGTCACGATGTTCTCCTGTCAAGTAACCGCTTTGACCCTACAATATTCTGGATATAGGGATATAAGTGCTTCATGACAGGCACGTAGCAAAACTCTTTAAAAAAGTGCCCGTACGAATTTGTAACTTGTTCTTGATGTCCGAAACGTGACTGTTGGCATATCTTACAAGGTACAGTATGAGACTTGTCTTCCATACATTTTATTCATCAAAAAAAGTCCATAGACCAATTAAAAGAAAGATAATGCAAATTCTCTGGCACAGCCTGGGATGATCATTTCATAATAGTCGGAATTTGGAGCTTTATGAGGATCTTGTCAAGAACAGCTGCTCTCAGACCAAGCTCAGATATTATTTTCCGCTAACTATGCAACTTGACCTTGACAATCATCCAAGCAAGGACAAAGGACAAATGAAGTACATGTTCTTCTGCTACCAGAGTTGCCGCATATTTTACATTTGTTGTGTACGGCCAAAATAATATATTTCATTGTACAAAAAAAAGCACACAAACATGGCTTGGTTTTTCTTTTTTCGACAAATAGTGTACCCATATCCCTATGGTATGGTTGAACGAAGATTATACATTATCCTTCATGTAACCACAGTTGCCCTGAAGATGGCAAATTACAATGTTTGCCCTGAACTCGATCTCCATCACTTGTAAAGTTACAGGATGGGCTATTACTGATATCTAATGTTTAACTTTCACTCCCGATATGGTCCGCCATCCACATATTCACAATATGAATGATGCAATGGTTAGTGTAACCCTCCTTTATAGGAATGTAGATTACTCTAATGTCTGACTGTGCCTCCACCCCAAGCTTAGGTTACTCCCAACTGAGTTGTTGGGAGTTTGGGTGACAAAGATAGGGTACGGGTGAGCTTGGGGAATCCCCCTATGGCTTAACGCTTAACTCAATATGTTTAATACTCTATTCACAGTATAATAATAATAGTACATAGAAATATAGTTAAATGCACCAGAGTTTTATTGAACTGCCACTGGACAACTGGTGATCTCAATGACTGCTCCTTTAAGAATAAAAAGTTATGCAACCTTAACTAAGGGGACTATACGCAATACAACATATTACCATACATATACCATATACAAAATAATTATACAAGGGTCAACAATAAGGTCATACCTTCCTTTCCCAAATAATTTAAACAAACAAGTATTATTGCGCAATAATGTATATATTACTTAGTGTACACTAGTTGTTGAGTTGACAGGAAAAAAAAATAATAATAATAATAAGCGCTTCGATAGGGTGTGTGTGTTTTCAGCTCCCAATGGGACAAAGTGTTTGCAGTTCCTGTACTGCCACCATTCCTACCTGAGTACTTTAAGGTAAAGGGGCTGATGACCAAAGCAAAAAGGTATAAATGGTTGCTTTATGAAGTTATTTGTAATCCACACGACATATGATGACCGGGATATCCTGGGTATCCTATTAGCAGCTCCAACCTGACCAGCTATTCTCTTTTCCCTACAGAGGCTGTACTTTCCTGAGTAGATGATGAGTGAGGGAACAATTCACCGTTGTATCCGGGGGCATACACTGGTCCATTATATGGTCATATCAGTGTCTGTTAAATGGGGAAACAATTGGTAACAGTCTATCACACCCTATGTTGAATGTGGTTCTTTTATAAAACACTGCAAGCTTCTCCTAGTTCCAGGATACTAAAAGACCATATGGTATAACCACTAGAATATCCTTGATAATACAGTCGGCTGAGAAATTATGATATCTACACTCTGGTTTTACAGTTGCAGATCTTGCTTTTATAAATGTTCCTGAAGTTCACGTATAATAAGGGGTTCAGCCTTCACTTAATCTTTCTGACTATCCAGTGTTAAACCTGTAGTATCCTCTGAGACTTTATCCTCTATTTTATTATGACTTTTGCTCAGTCCCTATAGCAGCAGTACTTTAATTGAAGAAGACTACCTTCTGCCGTATACATAGCTATAAAGTTTGCAATAAGTTTATATATAGATGTATCCTTCTGACTGCATTGTAACATTGAACTGCTGCCTTGACCAATAAATCATCTCCTTGTCAGCTAGGGTTTTCCTCTGCACTTTGCTGGCAAACTTTCAATGGCTGCACCCGCTCCTTATTCTATAGGGGGTTCTGTAGGCAGCACCACCGTCACTCCTTATGGGTGTATTTCTATCACTACGGACTCAATCCATCTAAAGTCCGCCTCCACATCACACTCTGTCACGGCCAGGGACCACCTCTGTATCTGCCCCTCTGTCACAGTCTCTCTAAGTTGCCACTTCCTTTATGGGGTGGACAAGTAATGGCGCCGCCTTCACTAATGAAGCTGGCTGTATCTCCTGCGCAGCTCAGCTATGACGCTCTGCATTTTATGCCTGTCATACTTTGCATTTTTCCTTTAATAACTTTTATGTACAGACACAATCATTAAGTGCTCCAGTCAATAACTGCTTCTTTGTATAACACTGGGATGCTACCTGTATATAAATATACTTCCTCCTTTGTATAAGAAGTCTGTCATTGAACTCATCAAACTCACAAGGGCTAGCTTTGGAGTCTTTATGTTTTACAGCACCCTCAGTCTGTTCCTTTACCTCCTTGTAATCCCCTCCAGTCACTCCCTGCTGTCTTATTTACATAGATTGTGTCACTAGCTGGACTTGTACTCTGTCACAGAATGGGTGATCTGCAGTCCCACATAGGCCCTCTCCCCCAGCTGTTAGCTGTCACCTGAACTGCTTCTCTGTGTCTGCTGTGGAAATGGGGGCAGGCTTCCTGCTGTGATCAGTGTCACTTCCTCTCCTGCCCAGGTAATACTGATGGGACTCAATCCATTTACCAGCACCTACTATTTGGGGGAACTCTGGAGCCGATGGTGTGGGCTCCAGCCTTGCTGACAGTTACCTCAGACTCTCCCCTCAGGGAAACTGGCTGCTCTGTTTCCAAGGGGATACAAAGCTTTATTAGTCCCAACTGTATGAACACTATACAACATTCTGGGCTGTTACATCCTCTTATTCTCAGCCTTCTCCTTTCCATGAGCCCTTCCATATATGAATGAATCCATAAACATATACCATAGCATTAACAGAGAATACAGGCAATAAGCATTGTATTATATTACAAAAACCGTTAAGATATATAAAATTACATAAAACCGATTAGTCAGCTAGTACACAGGTGATGCTATACATAACACTATATATATTTCTATATACTTGGTAACCAAGGGTTACATACTCCCCCTGGTGCATTGACACCATTTTTAACCCTCTGTAGGTGTCAAGGCACCATCTACATTGATCACTATAATAAAATCTCACTAACATTCACATATTAACACTTCATGTAAACCCATTTGAAAGCCACCTCAACTCAATCATTTGTACTGTTGGCCAAAAAGGAACAGCTTGGATAACTAAGCTCTCTAAACTACCCATGCTGAAGTTCTCTTGTGTTTTTAATTCCAAATCTTTTGCTGGAGCATCCTCTCTAAATTGCTTTTTGTGAGCTGAACCAAATTGTTTTTCTACATTTGTGTTATGGCAATACTCCACAACTTGACCTTGAATAGGAGTTTTAGAATGCTGTGTCAAGACAAGATTAGGATGTATCTCACGATGATCATCACTCTGTTTTTTCTCTAGCAAAACTTTTGAATGGGTCAAGTCTTGCCACTTATTTGTATTCACAATTTTTCCTCCAACCTCTTGTCTTCTTGGCTGATGACATATACAGGTTCCTTGTTGGCTTGGAGCAAATCGACTCCCCTTCACTGGTACACCTCCAGGGCCTGTCACATTGGCTGCATGTGCTTCCTTTCTTCCATCCACCACACTAAACTCTACTTTTTCTCCCTCCCCGACACTTGAAAGGAGTTTCAAGGGATTGTTTTTTTTTATAGACGTCCAATGGACAAACACATCTCTTTGGTTATCATGTCTTTTAATAAATCCATAGCCTTTTTTGACATGGAACCAGACTACAGTTCCAGATATTTTAGAGGCTGTATAATTAGTGTTTTCCAAATCAACACTATCTTCTGTTACTTCTTTCTGTAGTGTACCAACCACCTCTTCTGTTTGCAAAGAAATATCTTTAGTATCATTTGCTTCAGGACTGGGTTTTATAGAGCAGGCAAGGATCTTGTTCTCAGATTCCAGCTGTATTAGACGTTCTTTCATTTCAGAAAGACTTATCTGATCCTGCTGTTTAGATAATTCAGCAGCTTTCAAGAGTTCAGAAGCCTCAATAATTTTAGATTTGAGTGAATGAATTCGTTCTTCCTGTTGAATAGACTTCTGGGCACTCTGGTCGAGCTCTGGTAGTTTTTCTTTACGCCACCGAAGCAAGTTGTCAAATTCTCTGGTTACCACAGCAAGCTCCTCTTGCAATTCCTGGTTCTGTTTTTCTAACTGGAAAACTAACATCGAGTCTTCCTTAGCTTTATTTTGTAAGTCATAGTGATTCCTCTTCCTTGACACTTCTTCCTGTAACATAGCTGTAAGCCATCGGATATGATTGAAACGTCTATCGGCTATGTATTCCATTATGTCCGCCAGATGTCTTACTTCACGAGGCCTATCCCTCAACATTTGTTCATGCTCACTTTGCTCTGTAAATATTTGTTCCATAATGTTCAGCCTTTTCTGTTCCATTGCCACTATATCCCTTTCAGCTATATTCACTTCTGGATTATGCCATTCCTCTTTTCTTTTCGGTTCCTTCCAATCATCTTGGCTGTCCATTCTGATACTCAAACTGGATATATTGCTTTTAGCCTTTTCATCTTTCTTCCCACTGTCCATACTATTCTCTTTCCTTTTCAATACATTGGTTACTTCTGCTAGCATCTTCTCATCATTACTGTTCCCATCATCCAGTAATATAACAGGGGATGTGGATTCCGCCATTTCTTCAATTAGACTATCCTTACTTCCATCTTTCTGAAGTTCAGATAATAGTTGTTTACTCTTTGTCTTTTTTCTTCTCTTTTTCATCACTATTGCATCATCTCCAAATACTTTCTTGTCTTTACATTCTTGAATTCCTAAGATTAAATCCCCCATTTCACCTGACATGTCCACTTCTTCACTCATTCACAGGATTATCGTTCTGGGTTCCAACTCCCCCGACTGCTACAGCAAGAGCATTAAGGACAATCTCTTCTTTGTTCTTTTGCTTCTTTCCAATATTTGTATATTTTTAGTAATGTGATGTACTTTCTCAACAATGACTAATGCTACCAGCATCTGTGCGGTAACAGGCTCTGAGTGTCTCGTAATCTCAGCAGTGCCTCCATAATGTAACCCTCCTTTATAGGAATGTAGATTACTCTAATGTCTGACTGTGCCTCCACCCCAAGCTTAGGTTACTCCCAACTGAGTTGTTGGGAGTTTGGGTGACAAAGATAGGGTACGGGTGAGCTTGGGGAATCACCCTATGGCTTAACGCTTAACTCAATATGTTTAATACTCTATTCACAGTATAATAATAATAGTACATAGAAATATAGTTAAATGCACCAGAGTTTTATTGAACTGCCACTGGACAACTGGTGATCTCAATGACTGCTCCTTTAAGAATAAAAAGTTATGCAACCTTAACTAAGGGGACTATACGCAATACAACATATTACCATACATATACCATATACAAAATAATTATACAAGGGTCAACAATAAGGTCATACCTTCCTTTCCCAAATAATTTAAACAAACAAGTATTATTGCGCAATAATGTATATATTACTTAGTGTACACTAGTTGTTGAGTTGACAGGAGAAAAAAAAAATAATAATAATAAGCGCTTCGATAGGGTGTGTGTGTTTTCAGCTCCCAATGGGACAAAGTGTTTGCAGTTCCTGTACTGCCACCATTCCTACCTGAGTACTTTAAGGTAAAGGGGCTGATGACCAAAGCAAAAAGGTATAAATGGTTGCTTTATGAAGTTATTTGTAATCCACACGACATATGATGACCGGGATATCCTGGGTATCCTATTAGCAGCTCCAACCTGACCAGCTATTCTCTTTTCCCTACAGAGGCTGTACTTTCCTGAGTAGATGATGAGTGAGGGAACAATTCACCGTTGTATCCGGGGGGCATACACTGGTCCATTATATGGTCATATCAGTGTCTGTTAAATGGGGAAACAATTGGTAACAGTCTATCACACCCTATGTTGAATGTGGTTCTTTTATAAAACACTGCAAGCTTCTCCTAGTTCCAGGATACTAAAAGACCATATGGTATAACCACTAGAATATCCTTGATAATACAGTCGGCTGAGAAATTATGATATCTACACTCTGGTTTTACAGTTGCAGATCTTGCTTTTATAAATGTTCCTGAAGTTCACGTATAATAAGGGGTTCAGCCTTCACTTAATCTTTCTGACTATCCAGTGTTAAACCTGTAGTATCCTCTGAGACTTTATCCTCTATTTTATTATGACTTTTGCTCAGTCCCTATAGCAGCTGTACTTTAATTGAAGAAGACTACCTTCTGGCGTATACATAGCTATAAAGTTTGCAATAAGTTTATATATAGATGTATCCTTCTGACTGCAGTGTAACATTGAACTGCTGCCTTGACCAATAAATCATCTCCTTGTCAGCTAGGGTTTTCCTCTGCACTTTGCTGGCAAACTTTCAATGGCTGCACCCGCTCCTTATTCTATAGGGGGTTCTGTAGGCAGCACCACCGTCACTCCTTATGGGTGTATTTCTATCACTACGGACTCAATCCATCTAAAGTCCGCCTCCACATCACACTCTGTCACGGCCAGGGACCACCTCTGTATCTGCCCCTCTGTCACAGTCTCTCTAAGTTGCCACTTCCTTTATGGGGTGGACAAGTAATGGCGCCGCCTTCACTAATGAAGCTGGCTGTATCTCCTGCACAGCTCAGCTATGACGCTCTGCATTTTATGCCTGTCATACTTTGCATTTTTCCTTTAATAACTTTTATGTACAGACACAATCATTAAGTGCTCCAGTCAATAACTGCTTCTTTGTATAACACTGGGATGCTACCTGTATATAAATATACTTCCTCCTTTGTATAAGAAGTCTGTCATTGAACTCATCAAACTCACAAGGGCTAGCTTTGGAGTCTTTATGTTTTACAGCACCCTCAGTCTGTTCCTTTACCTCCTTGTAATCCCCTCCAGTCACTCCCTGCTGTCTTATTTACATAGATTGTGTCACTAGCTGGACTTGTACTCTGTCACAGAATGGGTGATCTGCAGTCCCACATAGGCCCTCTCCCCCAGCTGTTAGCTGTCACCTGAACTGCTTCTCTGTGTCTGCTGTGGAAATGGGGGCAGGCTTCCTGCTGTGATCAGTGTCACTTCCTCTCCTGCCCAGGTAATACTGATGGGACTCAATCCATTTACCAGCACCTACTATTTGGGGGAACTCTGGAGCCGATGGTGTGGGCTCCAGCCTTGCTGACAGTTACCTCAGACTCTCCCCTCAGGGAAACTGGCTGCTCTGTTTCCAAGGGGATACAAAGCTTTATTAGTCCCAACTGTATGAACACTATACAACATTCTGGGCTGTTACATCCTCTTATTCTCAGCCTTCTCCTTTCCATGAGCCCTTCCATATATGAATGAATCCATAAACATATACCATAGCATTAACAGAGAATACAGGCAATAAGCATTGTATTATATTACAAAAACCGTTAAGATATATAAAATTACATAAAACCGATTAGTCAGCTAGTACACAGGTGATGCTATACATAACACTATATATATTTCTATATACTTGGTAACCAAGGGTTACATTAGCATTACTGCCTCACTGCACTGAGGTCATGGGTTCGATCCCCACCATGGCCCTAACTGTGCGGAGTTTGTATATTCTCCCTGTACTTGCGTGGGTTTCCTCTAGGTACTCCGGTTTCCTCCCACAATCCAAAAATATACTGGTAGGCTAATTGGCTCCCAACAAATTAGCCCTAGAATGTCTGTGTGTTCATGTACATGTGGTAGGGAATATAGATTGTAAGCTCCAACGGGGCAGGGATTGGTGTGAATGTTCAAATATTCTCCGTAAAGCGCTGCGGAATATGTGTGCGCTATATAAGAAACTGTTAATAAATAAATAATAAATAAACTCATTGCTATGGATATTAGACCAAGTTGTACAGACTGATCTTCACACCTTTAAGTAGTTGACGATGGTAAATGAGAGGTACCTGACCCTTTGGAAACTGAATAAAGCCAAAAAAGGGTTGCAGCTGGTACCCAAGCCTGGAACCTATGTTCAAACCCCATAACCCACCTCCAGTGTTTTGATTGCAGTGAATATGGCCATATGGGCAGAGGCTGTCCAAAGCAGGGCGAGTTGATGGATTGCAGAGAAAGGTAAACCACTCAACCTCTGCTCAGCATGGCCGTTGAAAGTATTTCTCCAGCAGAAACCACCCTGTTCCGTCTGTAAAAAATTAGAGGCCAAGAGGTCTGGATCTTAGTTGATACTGGCAGTTCTCTGACCATCATTTCTGCATCACTTCTGGTGTTACCCCTTGTAAGGGTGATATGTATATATAGAGGAATACCCGTGAGTGCACCTGCCAGTGGTGATAGCAACCAGTGAAAGTGGTAACCGCGGTAACCTTCAGACCGTGATAGCTGTGATATATTTCAGGGAGAGCCGGACCACCTTTCCAGTACACAATACAGGAACGTACTTATATTGATCTGCAATACTTCGTGACTAGCACAGATGTCAGCATTGTTCCATCCATATAATACATACCCCAGGGTTGCCAACTTTAAGATTCTCCTCTCCGGGAGAAGCCCGGAGAGGAGAGTTTCAGCAGCCGCTCAGGGGGCGGGGCTTACGAGTGACATCACTAAGCCCCGCCCACATGTTGGTAAAGCCGCAAATTCAGTGATCTCCGTGGAGGGAGCGGGGCTAAAATGACGCGATTGTGCCGTTTTAGCTCCGCCCCCTCCTCTGAGACCCGAGGATTGCGGCATTTTAATGCCTCAATCCGGGGGTCAGCGGGGGTCCCCCCTGAATCCGGGAGGGTTGCCCACCCTTCCGGGGGCCGGGAGGAGGTACCCGATTTTCGGGAGACTCCCGGAAATTCCGGGAGGGTCGGCAACCCTGACATACCCTCCAACATGGCCCATTCCATTAGGTACAAAATGCTCTGTTCCTGGACTTCCCTGCCACTGGCAGTTGCAGAGGTGGGGCTGCAGCACAGTCCAATATTGTAATAGGGGAGCCACACCTACTGCCACCCCAAACATCACTGTCCTGGACTCACTGGCAGTTGATGTGACCCCCCTCTTTGAATTTTGGACTGTGCTGGAGTTCAACCTCTGCAACTGCCACTGGCAGGGAAGTCAAGGAACAGAGCATTTTGTACCTAATGGAATGGGTCATGTTGGAGGGTATGATAATATGCAGTGGCGCCGGAACGGGGGGGGCGAGGGGGCAGCTTGCCCCCCCCAAAATTACTGAGGCGCTAACAGGCCTGTAAGTGTGGCGGTACGGGGTAGTACGGCGTACCGCTAAGATATATTCTGCCGGTACCCCGTACCGCCATAAAACACTAATACGGAAATGCTACCACTGCGCATGCGCAGGATAGCGTGATAGCGGTCCCGGGAGTCTCCAAAGCCGCGGTAGTCTGACTGACTGCGGCGGCAGAAGAGGAGGAGGAGAACATGGCTGTGACGCCACGCAGCCTGACTCAGGACCGCGGAGGGGAGTCAGCCGTAGCATACTTTGGCAGCAGCCGCAACTGACTCCGGGAGGACGGCGGGACATGTGACAGGGCGCCCAGTGCTGGTAGGCTGGATGGATGCAAATTAATGTAAGTCTCCTCTTACGCTCCTCTGTCTCCTCCCAATGAAGGCTGGGGGCTGCAGCTGCTGCTCAGTCACAGAAGTCTTGTGGGGGCATATGTGTTGCACTGTGGGGTCATATATGGCACTGTGGGGGCATATCTGGCACTGGGGCATTCTTAGCACTATGGGGACATATGTGTGGCACTGTGGGGGCATATCTGGCACTGGGGGCATACCTAACACTGTGGGTTCATATACTGTGGGGGCATACTTAGCACTGTGGGGGCATATGTGTGGCATGTAGGGGCATATGTGTAGCACTGTGGGGGCATATCTGGCACTGGGGGCATACCTAACACTGTGGGTTCATATCTGGCACTGTGGGGCATACTTAGCACTGTGGGGGCATATGTGTGGCATGTAGGGGCATATGTGTGGCACTGTGGGGGCATATCTGGCACTGGGGGCATACCTAACACTGTGGGTTCATATCTGGCACTGTGGGGCATACTTAGCACTGTGGGGGCATATGTGTGGCATGTAGGGGCATATGTGTAGCACTGTGGGGGCATATCTGGCACTGGGGGCATACCTAACACTGTGGGTTCATATCTGGCACTGTGGGGCATACTTAGCACTGTGGGGGCATATGTGTGGCATGTAGGGGCATATGTGTGGCACTGTGGGGGCATATCTGGCACTGGGGGCATACCTAACACTGTGGGTTCATATCTGGCACTGTGGGGCATACTTAGCACTGTGGGGGCATATGTGTGGCATGTAGGGGCATATGTGTGGCACTGTGGGGGCATATCTAGCACTGGGGGCATACCTAGCACTGTGGGGGCATATCTGGCACTGTGGGGGCATACTTAGCACTGTGGGGGCATATGTGTGGCATGTAGGGGCATATGTGTGGCACTGTGGGGGCATATCTGGCACTGGGGGCGTCCACAGTGATTGGCGGGCGTGATGCGGGCCGTAGGGAGGGAGACTGGTCGCGTGGATCAGTGCATGGGCGGGAGCCGCGGGAGCATCCTACAACAGCCGCAGCAGCAGCCATCACGCTGTGCTGCCACAACTAAAACTTAAAGGTAAATGCTGCTCCTCTCACCCTCCCTTCCCCAGTGACTGACAGATCCAGGGGTTGTCATTTACCCCTGGATTCACACCCAAACAGGTTTATGTAATTATGTCTGATTATCATAATCAGACATAATCACATAAATCTGTTTGGGGGTGACACTGCCACTTTTTCCACTTTTTAGGAGTAAATGACAACCCCTGGATTAATGTCAGTCCTGGTGTCTCTGGCCACATGTATATGCCGCTGCCCGGTGTATAATGCCCACGTGTATATGCCGCTGCCCGGTGTATAATGCCCACGTGTATATGCCGCTGCCCTGTGTATAATGCCCATGCGTAAATGCCGCTGCCTTGTGTATAATGCCCACGCATATATGCCGCTGCCCTGTGTATAATGCCCATGCATATATGCCGCTGTCCTGTGTATAATGCCCACGTGTATATGCCGCTGCCAGTGTGTATAGTGCCCCGGGGTAACATATAGCAATTTAGGGGGCGCCAAAATGAGATTATATCTTGCCCCCCCCAACCTAAAAACGTTCCAGCGCCCCTGATAATATGCCCTTTACTCTGCGCCCAGTAAAGATTGCGGAGTAATAGGACAATCTAACTAAGGAGCAGTAAACATATAAAGCTGATTACATACATTATTACAAATGAAGAACACTGAGGGGTAAATTTACTAAGATGGGATTTCTATTTCAGATGGGATTTCTATTTCAGATGGGATGTTGCTGTGGGCGAGATGTACAGGGCCAGATTCAATAAGCTTCAAGCGTGATAAAATGGAGAGTGATAAACAGCCAGCCAATCAGCTCCTACCTGCCATGTCACAGACTGTGTTTGAAAAATGTCAGACAGGAGCTGATTGGCTGGCCGTTTATCACTCTCCATTTTATCACTTTTGAAGCTTAGAGAATCTGGCCCTTAAGGTGCCCATACACGTCCCGATACTGCAGATGCGATGTGTGCTTTGAGATGCGCGCTCCCGCTGCATCTCATCGCATAATACAAAAAGTATGTGCTGCACATACTTTTTGTACTGTCTTTTTAACGCATCGCATGCACAATGCATGCAATGCGATGCGATGCTATATTAGCACAAAAAGTACGTCAGTATCGGGATGTGTATAGGCACCCAGGGCCGCCACTAGAAATATTGGGGCCCGGGACTGACCTACAGTCCGGGCTCCCAGGGGTACAGCGCCATACCTCCGGCCGCACACACACACCCCTGCGCACGTCCGCCCCTGCCTCCGCCTGCTGTGTCCTAGGCTTGGCGCTCTGCAGGCTGCACTGTGTATTGTGCGTGCCTGGCCGCCGGTTGAGGGAGGCTGGGTGCGGGTGCGGGGGGGGGGGGGGGGGGCGGGGCAGCTATACCCAGGGCACCCCCCTGTCGTCGCCCCTGTGGGCACCTTTAGTACTGTACACCTCGCCCTGAATCTACTACTTATTTATTTAGCACCTTCTAGAAAATAATAGAATCTGATTGGTTGCCCATAGCAACATCCCATCTGAAATAGAAATCCCATCTTAGTAAATTTACCCCTGAGAGACATCGGGGAATACTTACTAACATCCCTGATTACGGCCAATCTCGTGTACGAACCGGTACAAATGGGATTGGGCTGATGATACGAACTGAGAACACTGTTCAGCTACCAGCCCCGGGCATAACAGCAAATTCTTGTCACACCAGGGGGCTTAGTCGATGAGACTGAGACCTCTGGTGGGGACCTGGACCGGTACCTGAACCGGGAAGGTTGGAGAGGACCCTTGCGCATGGAGTGCGCGACAGTGCACCCAGAGCCAATAAGCAGTCAGAGGTAAAATACAACCGGAGTTTATTTGCAGATGGTTGTAATATTAACAGACAGTAAAGTATGCAGGAGAAATGACATTTTATGCAGATTGCAATACTTTACAGATGCGATGATATGTGGAATCGATGGTGGAACATCGGATGTGGAGACTGTGGGTCCGGAGTGACGGACGGAAGACTTGAGCTTGACTGTGGGTCCGGAATGACGGACGGAAGCTTGGCTTGGAGATCCGGAATATCGGACTATCGATGATGATGTGGGAACATCGGATTCAGGTATCGGATATGGAAGATGACTGTGGGTCCGGAATGACGGACGGGGGATGACTGTGGGTCCGGAATGACGGACGGAAGCAGGAGATCCGGAATATCGGACTAGCGATGAAACATCGATGGTGGATGATGCTGGAGCATCGGAAGGACCAGAGTCCCGGAGCTAGGCTTGGTCGCTGGGCTGAGAGGCAGGATCACAGGCGGTGGAATAACCTGGACTTCACAGGAGATGGAACAACCTGGAACACCCTGCAGCATGGAAAACAACACCAGCAGAGAATTACACTTGCACGGAGACAAGGACAGCTGACCATACACTGGAGACAACTGAAGCACTAGCAATGGTTCTGAGAGCTCCCAGCATACTTATCCCCACTGGGTGGCCAGGATTGGCCGAGGAAGTATGACAGGGAGATCAGAACCAACAGGATTGGACAGCACAGACATGTGACTGGAAAGAACATGGCAGCCCCCATGTCTGCTATGGCGGGAAAGTGTGTTTGTGCACACCATGCTGGATACTGGGAGCAATGGCGGCGGACAGGTGGATTGCCGTGCACTGGGGACTGTCACTGGGAGACAGGAGGCCGGCAGAGATGACGTCTGGACCGCAAGCTGAACCTGCGGAGGCACTTAGCCGGTAAGAAAGTCTGTCTGACAGCTCGGATCGTGACAATTCTCCTCTTCTGATGTTATTACGATCTCTTTTCCTCCAATCCCAGGTTTGTATAATGATTTAATGATTTAAGATTTAAGAGAACAATGTGTAAATCTGCTTTTTTCTTTTCATATATTTCTGATTCGTTTAAGTGCGTCTCACTTGAGGCATACCTAACTTACAGAATTGACAGTAGGATGACATATATCATGGTTACTTTAAGAATATGGGTGGCGTATTGTAGATACGCTGCTTTTTAGGAATCAAAAAAATCGTCCCTCATTGGAAGGACAGAAATATTGAAACAAACTTAGCGAAGACCGAAATGAGATAAATCCACGAACTACAAACATTAGCCCCTAAAGGTCTAAATCGAGACTTCGAACTGAAATGGTTCTTGTAAAATATCAATATAACCCCTTCTCCAACTTCTATCCATTATATAGATAGTTTCTATAAAATAATACTACCCTTTTTTCCAACTATCAAACGGTATATTTCTGTTTATTTATTCTGTGCCTGTATCTTTAAAAAATATTTGGAAAATATTTTTTTTTATTTTTTTTGACATAAGCATAACAATATTAGGATATTATTCTCACAAATATATGAAGACTTATAAACCATATCTACGTGAGTACGGGTATGCCACCCATATACTTAAAGAAACCATGATATATGTCATCCTACTGTCAATTTACACATTGTTCTCTTAAATCTGTTTTATTACATTATACAAACCTGGGATTGGAGGAAAACAGATCATAACAACACTGTAATAATACTACAGGGGAGTCTACATCATTTTCATAAAATTCTTTCTTTTTTTCATTGTTCACTATAACTTTTCATCCTTTCACTAAAAAGGCGTTCGTTACAAAGGTAGCGCCTAATTTTTTGTCACCCACCCATGTCTACATTGTAATGATTCCAAAATCTCAGGGGTGAGATTTTCTGTGACATAAGAGAGCAGCAACCTAGGAGCGCTTGATTTAAATCCAATAAACCCATTACCTACACGTATAACAGCAAATTCCTTTAAGGGTGGCCCCAGGACACCTTTTAGGCTTGCGGGGAAACTTGGAGTGGAACGCCCGGATGAGTCTGGGAGCATGGACATCGATGGCATTGGTCCATGATCGCTCTTCGGGGCCGTAGCCCTTCCAATCGATCAGATATTGCAGACGACCATATCGGATGCGAGAGTCCAAGATTTTACTGACCTCATATTCTGTTCCACGCTGGGTGCAAACCTTGGGGAGCTTGGAATGAAAGCGATTCAGAACCAGCGGCTTGAGCAGCGAAATGTGGAATGTAGCTGGCACTTTCAAATAGGGCGGCAACTTGAGCTTGTAAGCTACTGGATTGACGACTCGCTCAACTGGGAAAGGACCAATATATCGGGGAGCGAACTTCATCGATGGCACTCTCAATCGAAGATTCTTGGTTGACAACCAGACACGATCTCCTGGACGGAGGGCTGGCACAGCTCTGCGTTTCCTGTCGGCAAATTTTTTGTACCTGCTTGAAGCCTTCAGAAGTGAAGTACGAATGAGCTTCCAGGATTTGACGAATTGCCGGATGGTCGTGTCGACCGCTGGAACAGAGGACACAGGTTGCAGAGTGAAGTCAGGAACTCGAGGATGAAACCCATAATTGGCAAGGAATGGAGTGACATTTGATGAAGAATGATATTGGTTATTATGGCAGAACTCTGCCCATGGAAGGAGTTGAGCCCAGTCATCTTGGGAAGAAGAGACATATGTGCGGAGAAATGCTTCAAGGTCCTGATTCACCCTCTCCGTTTGGCCATTGGTTTGAGGGTGGTAGGCTGTGGAAAACTTCAACTTGATTTGAAGCAAGGAGCACAGGCTTCGCCAGAACTTGGCTACGAATTGGACTCCTCTATCGGAGATGATTTCAAGAGGCAGCCCATGAAGCTTGAATATGTCTTTGATGAAGAGCTGGGACAGCTTGGAAGCTGACGGAAGACCGGTGAGGGGAACGAAGTGAGCCATCTTGGTGAACCGGTCAACAATCACCCAGATGGTGGTGAACTTGTCAGACTCTGGAAGATCAGTTACAAAGTCCATAGAGATATGCGTCCAAGGACGATGTGGCACTGACAGTGGCATCAATTGCCCAGGAGGAGACTGACGACTGGTCTTGTGCTGAGCACATTTAGCACAAGAGGAAACAAAGTCCTGTACATCCTGTTTGAGGGACGGCCACCAGTAGGACCTGGTGATAAACTCGTAAGTTTTCTGAATGCCTGCATGGCCAGCGAATTTTGAATAATTCGCCCAACAGAGCAACTTCTTTCTTAGAGCTGGCTTTACATATCTTTTCCCTGTAGGGGGCGTGAGATTTGAAACTCTCGTTGCGGAGAAGGCCACTGGATCAATAATGAAATGTTGATGTGTGGACTTGGACTCACTTTCTTGCTCCCATGAGCGGGAAAGGGCATCAGCTTTTCGGTTTTGTGTCCCTGGACAGAACGACAGCTTGAAACGGAACCTGGAAAAGAAAAGTGTCCATCTGGCTTGACGGGGATTTAAACATTGAGCTGACTTGAGATACAGAAGATTCTTGTGGTCTGTGATAATTGTGATCTCATGAACAGCGCCCTCTAGACGATATCTCCATTCTTCTAATGCCAACTTGATGGCGAGAAGCTCTTGGTCACCGATGGCATAGTTACGCTCTGCAGGCAGGAACTTACGGGAGTAGAACCCACAGGGATGAAGACGACCATCGGGCGCTTTCTGCGAGAGGACTGCCCCAACACCCATGGAGGAGGCATCAACCTCGAGAATAAAGGGCAAGGTGGTATCAGGTTGTCTTAAAACAGGAGCGGAAGTGAACCTCTGTTTCAACAGATGGAAGGCTTCGATGGCTTCTGCCGGCCACTTCGCTGGATTAGACCCCTTTTTCGTTAAGGCAGTGATGGGAGCCACAATAGACGAGAAATTACGAATGAATTTTCTGTAATAATTGGCAAAACCCAGGAAACGTTGAATACCTTTCAGCGAAGAGGGAATTGGCCAATCTTGGATGGCCTGCAGTTTTCCTGGATCCATTTGAAGACCAGAACCGGAGACAATGTACCCTAGGAAGGGTATAGACTTCACCTCGAAGACACACTTCTCCAGTTTACAGTAGAGATGATTAGCTCGCAGCCGGGACAGAACCTCTTTGACCCAATAACGATGTTCTGTGATGTTATTGGCATAGATTAAAATGTCATCGAGATATACCACTACATGACGATACAGAATGTCCCGAAAAATCTCATTGACATAGTGCTGGAACACGGCTGGGGCATTGCTGAGCCCGAAGGGCATGACGAGGTACTCATAGTGGCCATCTCTGGTATTAAACGCCGTCTTCCACTCGTCACCCTCTCGTATGCGGATGAGATTATATGCACCCCTCAGGTCGAGTTTCGTGAAGATGGTTGCACCGCTGACACGGTCAAACAGCTCGGTGATGAGGGGCAACGGATATCGGTTCTTTACTGTAATGTCATTGAGGCCGCGATAATCAATGCAGGGACGTAGGCCTCCATCCTTCTTCTTGACGAAGAAGAATCCTGCGCCAGCAGGAGAAGTCGAAGGACGGATGAATCCCTTTGCCAGATTTTCCTTGATGTAATTGGTCATGGCTTGAGTCTCTGGAAGAGAGAGAGGATAGGTTCTACCTCTGGGTGGTTCTTTGCCTGGGATAAGTTCGATAGGGCAATCCCACGGTCTGTGAGGAGGTAGGACATCAGCGCCAGACTTGCTGAATACATCTGAGTACTCTTGGTAGGGAAGAGGCGGAAGGTCTGCTGCATCGGCTGAAGAATGACGAGCTGGGAGTACCTTTTGGAGACAGGTACCGGAGCAGGAAGGATCCCAGGAAAGGATTTCCGATGTCTTCCAATCAAGACGAGGATTGTGAAGACGGAGCCAGGGTAAACCCAGAACCAGAGCATGAGTGGCTCGGGGTAAAACCAGGAAGGACAAAAGTTCAGTGTGCAGGACTCCCACTTTTACTGTAAGTGGCAAAGTTCTGCGGGAGACTGTCGCATCAGGAATCCTACTGCCATCCACAGCAGTAAGGAAGACAGTCTTGGAAAGACTTTCAGTGGGCAACCCCCACTTGCGGACCAGTTCTGCAGTAACAAAGTTGCCAGCGGCACCGGAATCAAGAAGTGCGGAGACAGTCTTGAAATGCTGACCAACTTGTAGGGAAACTGGAAGGACACAATCAGTTGCTGATGGAGAGGACTTAATTACTCCTAGCCTACCCTCTCCTTGACAGGCTAGGAGGAGGAGTTTTCCTGACGCTTTGGGCATGCAGAAATTTGATGTGCAGGATCGGCACAATACAGGCAGAGCTGTGCCAACCGACGACGTCGACGTTCTCCGGGAGACAAACGGAAGCGGTTTATCTCCATTGGTTCTTCTTTGGAATGGACTGCGGGAGCAGTGGGTAAAGAAGGTGGAGGAGTTGGCACTTTAACTGGAGCGCTCTTGTGACGTTCTACAGCCCTTTCTCGGAAGCGTAGGTCTACTTTGATACACAATGATATAAGGTCATTTAGACCTGAGGGTAAGTCTCTGGTAGCGAGTTCATCCTTAATACGATCGGATAGGCCATGCCAGAAAGCTGCGTATAAGGACCCATCACACCAGGAGAGTTCAGACGCCAGAATCTGGAACTGGACCAGATATTGCCCGACGGAGCGGGATCCCTGTCTGAGACGGAGGAGTTCAGTGGAGGCAGATGCTGATCGCCCAGGCTCATCGAAGATACGCCGGAATGTTGACACGAAGTCCTTGTAATTGGACAGGATGGCATCAGATCTTTCCCATAAGGGAGACGCCCATTCTAACGCTGCTCCACACAGGAGGGAGATGATGTAGGCGATCTTGACCCTTTCAGTAGGGAAGTTGCTGGGTTGCAGCTCGAAGTGAATCTCACACTGATTGAGAAAACCTCGACAGGTCTTGGGATTCCCATCATACTTGGTGGGGACAGACAGATGAAGGCGAGGTGCAGCAGCCATTACAGGAGGATGAACTGGACTTGGAAGTTCTCTGACAGGCTCAGGGCCACTGAGAGTGGTCTGTAGCTTATCCAGCCGGGAAGACAGATCTTGCAGACAATGAATCACTTGGCTCTGCGCAGCCTCTTGCTGATCCAAGCGAGCAGCCAGTTGCTGTACAGGGCTGGGTGGAGATGCTTGGTTTGCGGCTGGATCCATTTGGCTAGTGCTTACTGTCACACCAGGGGGCTTAGTCGATGAGACTGAGACCTCTGGTGGGGACCTGGACCGGTACCTGAACCGGGAAGGTTGGAGAGGACCCTTGCGCATGGAGTGCGCGACAGTGCACCCAGAGCCAATAAGCAGTCAAAGGTAAAATACAACCGGAGTTTATTTGCAGATGGTTGTAATATTAACAGACAGTAAAGTATGCAGGAGAAATGACAGTTTATGCAGATTGCAATACTTTACAGATGTGATGATATGTGGAATCGATGGTGGAACATCGGATGTGGAGACTGTGGGTCCGGAGTGACGGACGGAAGACTTGAGCTTGACTGTGGGTCCGGAATGACGGACGGAAGCTTGGCTTGGAGATCCGGAATATCGGACTATCGATGATGATGTGGGAACATCGGATTCAGGTATCGGATATGGAAGATGACTGTGGGTCCGGAATGACGGACGGGAGATGACTGTGGGTCCGGAATGACGGACGGAAGCAGGAGATCCGGAATATCGGACTAGCGATGAAACATCGATGGTGGATGATGCTGGAGCATCGGAAGGACCAGAGTCCCGGAGCTAGGCTTGGTCGCTGGGCTGAGAGGCAGGATCACAGGCGGTGGAATAACCTGGACTTCACAGGAGATGGAACAACCTGGAACACCCTGCAGCATGGAAAACAACACCAGCAGAGAATTACACTTGCACGGAGACAAGGACAGCTGACCATACACTGGAGACAACTGAAGCACTAGCAATAGTTCTGATAGCTCCCAGCATACTTATCCCCACTGGGTGGCC
Source organism: Crinia signifera (assembly GCF_055691185.1). Classification (NCBI taxonomy): domain Eukaryota; kingdom Metazoa; phylum Chordata; class Amphibia; order Anura; family Myobatrachidae; genus Crinia; species Crinia signifera. The sequence goes on along the minus strand of NC_139220.1, from coordinate 45,146,808 downwards.
AGGATTGGCCGAGGAAGTATGACAGGGAGATCAGAACCAACAGGATTGGACAGCACAGACATGTGACTGGAAAGAACATGGCAGCCCCCATGTCTGCTATGGCGGGAAAGTGTGTTTGTGCACACCATGCTGGATACTGGGAGCAATGGCGGCGGACAGGTGGATTGCCGTGCACTGGGGACTGTCACTGGGAGACAGGAGGCCGGCAGAGATGACGTCTGGACCGCAAGCTGAACCTGCGGAGGCACTTAGCCGGTAAGTCTGTCTGACAGCTCGGATCGTGACAATTCTCCTCTTCTGATGTTATTACGATCTCTTTTCCTCCAATCCCAGGTTTGTATAATGATTTAATGATTTAAGATTTAAGAGAACAATGTGTAAATCTGCTTTTTTCTTTTCATATATTTCTGATTCGTTTAAGTGCGTCTCACTTGAGGCATACCTAACTTACAGAATTGACAGTAGGATGACATATATCATGGTTACTTTAAGAATATGGGTGGCGTATTGTAGATACGCTGCTTTTTAGGAATCAAAAAAATCGTCCCTCATTGGAAGGACAGAAATATTGAAACAAACTTAGCGAAGACCGAAATGAGATAAATCCACGAACTACAAACATTAGCCCCTAAAGGTCTAAATCGAGACTTCGAACTGAAATGGTTCTTGTAAAATATCAATATAACCCCTTCTCCAACTTCTATCCATTATATAGATAGTTTCTATAAAATAATACTACCCTTTTTTCCAACTATCAAACGGTATATTTCTGTTTATTTATTCTGTGCCTGTATCTTTAAAAAATATTTGGAAAATATTTTTTTTTATTTTTTTTGACATAAGCATAACAATATTAGGATATTATTCTCACAAATATATGAAGACTTATAAACCATATCTACGTGAGTACGGGTATGCCACCCATATACTTAAAGAAACCATGATATATGTCATCCTACTGTCAATTTACACATTGTTCTCTTAAATCTGTTTTATTACATTATACAAACCTGGGATTGGAGGAAAACAGATCATAACAACACTGTAATAATACTACAGGGGAGTCTACATCATTTTCATAAAATTCTTTCTTTTTTTCATTGTTCACTATAACTTTTCATCCTTTCACTAAAAAGGCGTTCGTTACAAAGGTAGCGCCTAATTTTTTGTCACCCACCCATGTCTACATTGTAATGATTCCAAAATCTCAGGGGTGAGATTTTCTGTGACATAAGAGAGCAGCAACCTAGGAGCGCTTGATTTAAATCTAATAAACCCATTACCTACACGTATAACAGCAAATTCCTTTTGCACCCATCATGGGTTAATAATGGCAGCTGCATGGCTGAAAACCAGCAGGTGGCACAGCTTTCCACATGAAGACGGCTAGGTACAGTATTTGGCAGAGACAGACAGATACCACCATAAGCAGGGGCATTTTAAGAGAGGAGGAGGCCCTTGTGCAGCCTTATTCAGCCAGACCTCCTCCACTCTTCTGGGAGTTGCGGAGTACAGGTGAGTATGAGCACCAAAGCACTCCAAATCTACTTTGCATGCTCAGATCTCTGTAAAAATGGCGCAGAATACATATTTTCAGTGATTTCCTAAATTATGAAAATATGTATTGGGCAAACCAAGCAATTATTATACTTTTATTTTTATTGAGCTATTATATAAGTGCATCATTATGTTCATGGCTCAATATTATGCATACAAATCTGACTTGAATTACATGTTACTGAACATTGTGCATATGATTTATTTGTTATGATGCTCCGCCACTGTGATGCTTTGCCATTACCTTGCAGATGTCCTTTTTTTTATTGACAGGTACATCCAGACTGGCCCTGAACAAGTTCATGCCCTACTCAAGATTCTGGCTGATGCACCCTTCCCTCCAAAAAGGGGCATGGCCTCGTTGAATGGGTTGGTCTTGAGACAGTATGTGACTGGGAAGCCAGAGGGTGTCAGTGTCGCTAACTATCAAATCTGTCTCTTATTCAGTCCTCAAATCTCTCCCCCTTGTGTGTCTCCAGCCATCAAATCACTCTCTCTTGTGTCTCCCAGTATTGCCTCACCTTGTGTCTCAAGCTATTAAGAGTCTCTCTATCTTGTGTGTCTCCAGTCATCAAGTCTCTCCTACTTGTGTGTCTCCAACCATCAAGTTTTTCCCTCATCTTTTGTCTTCAGCCATCAAATCTCTCCTCCCTGTGTGTCTCCAGCGATCAAGTATATCCCCCTTGTGTGTATCCAGCCATCAAGTCTCTCCTACTTGTGTGTCTCCAGCCATCGATTTTTTTCCCCATATTTTGTCTCCAGCCATCAAGTCTCTTCTCCTTGTGCATCTCTGCAATCAAGTTATGCCTCACCATTTGTTTACAGCCTTCCCTTGTGTGTCACACCAGCATCACACTGATGGAAACTCATACACCAGTGCATGAGTTATGCACTGGTGTAAGGACACATCCTCCATTTCCAGTCTAGTAATAAACTCCAATCGGAACTCTGTTATACCCCTTTTACACCGGTGTAAATGGGTCACGCCATGTTCCTTTACACAGGACTTCTACCCAGGTCCTGACCTGGGTAGAACATGGTTAGGACCTGGGTAGAGGGCGGTGTAAACGGGTACGGGGGTGCACGGGGGCTGGGGGCAGCCCAGCAGATTACCATAGTGCTGAGCTTGCCCCCAGCGCAGCGGTCTGGGTCCTGGCGGTGGCGATCGGCACTTGGAGATGACGTAATCTCCAAGTGGGGGCTGGGGGATGCGGCGGTGTAAAAAGGAGCAAATGCTGGGTCACACCCGGCTTGAAGCAGGGATGAAAAACCCGGGTGTGACCCAGCGTTTTTGGTACAAAAGGGGTATTAGCCAACTGGTTGATAACAGCTCCTTGCAGGAGTGATTATCAATTATCTGGTCTAGAGCCTCCAGGTTATCCTCTTTGTACAGTATAATGCGGACAGCTTTTTATGTTGCCGATCAAATTGAGAACTCTACTGCATTCTACTATCAAATTGGGGGCTAGATGTATGTAGCAGCGATAAGGGAGGAGAAGTGAGCTAGAGGAGAAGTGGGCCATGGCAACCAATCAGCTGCTCTGTATAATTTTATATTATGCAAATTATAGATGTTACTTCAGTGCTGATTGGTTTCCATAGACCGCTTCTCCTACCTTATCTCTGCTTCATAAATCTACCCCTAGGTCACCACTTTTCACACTGACCACCAGATAGAGAGGAACTGCCGCTCCATTTAAGATCTACTGTAAGTACTAGCAAACTAAGTGGAATTGCAGCTATGTATAAACGTTCAGTTATATAATTTTGCAAACCCTCTATTAATGTTATTTATTCTAGAAACAAATTTCTTCCCACTCCTACATTATGTATTAAACATCCAGTGTGTCATTTATATTCATATACTCTCAATCAATTCAACTCTGTGTGGGGATTATTAGTTTGCAAACTCTTTCTGTAAGATCTTAAAATAAGTCAAATAGCAAAGGGAATTCTAAACGCAATCATATCCTTGTTATTTCTGGTGAGAAATCAGCTCCTAGATTCACAAAACAAATCCCTAGATCCAGACAGACCCACGCGTCCATAAATCTGGAACTAGTGTCTCTCTCTTGGCATTTATATAATCCGATTAGAGAACAGTATTACTGCTTGGACAGAGATGGAAAAGCAATCACTCAAGACATATCTTTCGTATCTAAAATTGAAAAAATAAAACACATTCAGAGGCAAATAAAAGGCACATTCATAGGACAATAATCTGCACATCACAGTTAACAGTCAGTTAATACCCAGTCTTGTTTTTTATCTGCATTGTTATCTGTTGCAAAGCATGACAGAATATAAATGACGGCTTCTGCAATGTACTTTCAATTTGAGCTGTGACAGTTTTTATTATAACTTTGAGCTGTGACAGTTTTTAGCCCACAGACTCCCCACCCCCAGTCCCTATCTGCACCTACCTCCAATCTCTGTCTTCACAGCTCCATCTCTCAACATTATTTGCTATTTTGGCTGGGTACATTCAGGTCTACAAGATTAATTTGTTACAGGACTTAACAGGTTTAACACAGGTCAATTGATCGGTAATATTTGATCAAACCTGATTGAACAAAGGATTTCATTATATTTTACCTGAAGTGTTTGTCAGATTCCATGACTCAGGATCTGATGCACTAAGCTTCAAAAGTGATATAATGGAGAGTGATAAACAAACAACCAATCAGCTCCTGTCTGACATTTTCCAAACACAGTCTGTGACATGGCAGGTAAAAGCTGATTGGCTGGCAGTTTATCACTCTCCATTTTATCACTTTTGAAGCTTAGTGCATTTGGTCCTTAATCTTTCAATTGGTTATGGGTCTGCCACATTCGCGATAGACACACACCCTCTCTAGTCTACATACACCATATAACATACTAACCATGCTTCCTGGTTCAACCAGATTTGCTCTTTGGTCTCTAGGATTCTCAGTACACACAAGGGTTTATTTACTAAGATGGGAGTTCTATTGAAGATGGGATGTTGCTATGGGTGACCAATCAGAATCTATTTCTTATTTATTTGGCACTTTATAGAAGATAACATCACATCTTCAATAGAACTCTCATCTTTGTAAATAACCCTCACAGTGTTATAACAATTATATAACAGATTCTTAACAATATCTGAGATTTCACTGATTCAATGTGATCTGACTGATCCGTGCAGGCTGCCTATACAAAGCCGTATATACGACCGCTAATACAAATTCATACGAATGGATACACCATCGGGAGTTTACAAAGCAGTCGTATTTGACTGCTTTGTAGATTAGCCTACGGAACACGAATTTGCATACGGCTAAAACAGCCGTATGCAGTCGTAGTCATTCGTATTAAGAATACGAATACAAAAAATTGTATTCGTATTCCTAATAAATTTCCCCCTTAGTGTCAGTTACAAATGATGTTCTCTGTAGTGCTGTTACAGATGTCCTCTGTAGTGCTGTTACAGATGTCCCCAGTAGTGCTGGTACAGATGTCCCCAGTAGTGCTGTTACAGATGTCCCCAGTAGTGCTGTTAGCAACAACAACAAAAATTCACTTTCTGGAATATATGGTTTTCGGAATAATATGGATAACGGATATTTGCATAAGGGATACTCAACCTGTACTTAGTAAAGTACTCCAAAATCTCCTTGTAAATAAAGTTTAAGATAGATGGTGATGCTGATGATGAAAAAGGAGGAAGATTCAACACACACTTTAATAGAGAGCAGTGGCGTAGCTTGTGTAAGGCAGCCCCCGCCACTGCTTGGGGGAGCGGGGGCTGCGTGGGCGTCGGAGTGCCAAAGCGCAGTGTCATTCACAAATGTATGCTGATGCTTTGTGTCAGTGACAGTGTGGCTGCTGGCGTGTCACCTGCCGCTGCGCACAGGCGAGTCGGCCACGGCATGGGTGCAGCCATGACAGTCTGACTCACTGTCAGTCTGTCACACTGCCCTTACATGATTGGTGGGCGGCTGCCCAATGGGAGGGTTGGCGGCGGCTGTCCAATGGAAGGGTGGGCAGGGGCGTGGCCTGACACTGAGTCTACGGCGGGTGCTGCAGAGTGCACTGTGAAAGCGTGCCACCCACTCCAACTTGTCTACTGTCTTCTTTCTAACCCTACTGTCACAGCCGCCGGCGCTTAGAATCATGCTGGGCTGCTGTGGGGGTGCTGAATCTGCCTGTGAGAGTGTTAAGCAGCAGCCTGCAGACAGGGTCCCAGCCACGACTGCTAGCAAGGGACTTTCACTCCCTCGTCTGCCCGCCCCATCGCCCGTCGGTGCCTGCCGCCCACTGCATCTCCCACCTGCAGCCTGCAAGAGGTCAGAAAATATCAGCAGCAAAAACATTTTATGATATTTTTTTATGATTTGTGTCATTTTTTGTGTGTATGAAACAGTGGTGTAGGGGGACATATAATTGCAGTATTAACAGGGGGATGGGGAAGGAGAGGTGCAGAGGAGGACAGAGAGGTGCAGGGATGGAGGAAGTGAGAGGTGAAGGGGGGAAAGGGGGACGTAAAGGTGAAGGGGGGAAGTAAAGGTGAAGGGATGGAGGAAGTGAGAGGGGGATGGGGGGGGCAACGGGGATGGAGAAGTGGAGATTAGGATGGAGTGAGAGGTGACATGGATAGAGAAGTGCAGCAGAGACAGATGGGCATGGAGGTGTAGATGTGACAGGAACGGAGAGGTGCAGGGAAGGAGGAAGTGAGAGGTGCAGAAAGGGGGAAGTGAGAGGTGCAGGGGTAGCGGGATGGAAAGGTGGAGGCAGTGGCGTAACTATAAAAAAGGTTTGGTGGTCTGCGCACTGCCCTCGGTTGTGCGGTGCTAGTTGCTGCACTTTCCGGATGACCTATCCGGGGAATCGGTACATCTGTCAGAATGAACTTAGGTCTACAGTCATTAGGTCGACCCCACTAGGTCGACTGGCTGGAAGGTCGACCTGATTTAAGGTCGACATGGGCCAAGGTCGACATGACTTAAGGTCGAATTTGCATAAAGGTCGACCTGAGGAAGGTCGACTGGTCATAAGGTCGACATGGGTTTTTCACTGTTTTTTTTATCCGAATGTCGACACAGTCGACATGGACACAGTTGGCAATGAGAATCGGACCCTTGCATCGGAATCGGACGCTTCGCTCGCCACAGCTTTAATAACCTCCTCCACACCCTAGTGGATGGTAGGGCATGAAATACCGCCTGTCGGCACATGACGGCTCAAAAAAACAGTGAAAAACCCCATGTCGACCTTATGACCAGTTGACCTTCCTAATATCGACCTTTATGCAAATTCGACATTAAGGCATGTCGACCTTGGCCCATGTCGACCTTAAGTCAGGTCGACCTTCCTGCCAGTCGACCTAGTGGGGTCGACCTAATGACTGTAGACCTAAGTTCATTCTAATACATGACCGCATCCCCTAGCCGGATATGTTACAGAATTCTAACATTGCTCCTTGGTGTGTGTGGAATACCACTCAATTTATTTCCACACACACCAAGGAGCAGAGCGCTGCGCCAATCCCCATTTAGAGTGGCGTAACTATGCTGCTGCAGTTCCCGTGGTGGTTTTGGGAATCCAGCACCGGCAGGGTTTGCAGCGGGTGCACTGCAAATACAGAGGATGTGGCAGTGCTCATTATGGCATGGCGCTGCTGCTGACTCCCATTCGTAAAGGTATACACAGTCTATTGGCTGCAGCCACATAGACAACTTGCCTGTGTGCCTTCCTCAAGGAGATGGAATTCCCACAATGCATACTGTGAATAAAGGTGACTCCCCCTCCCCCCCCGTACTCAAGTAATATATATATATATATATATACACTGTATAATATATATATATATATATATATATATACAGGGGTTAAAGTGGGCCGGAACGCACCGGAACTGAGTTCCGGCAGTTCAAATTGAAGCCGGAACTCAGTTCCGCCTCCTTCAGCCAGCCTGCTGCTGCTGCCGCCCTGCCCTGCCGAGAATCCATATGGATCTCAATGCGGGGACACGCCGATGTGGGTGCTGCGGCTGCCGTGAGACTGAGTGTCTGTGTGGCACCCCAGACTTTTGCATAGAGTCCCAGCAGCGGGACCTTAGTGCAAGACGCAAAAGAACAACCCCAGGCTGATTGACAGCTCTGGGGAACGTATGGCAGAGAGAGGGGTGAGCGCGAAGAGGCTGGCGGGGGGTCAAAGGTCGCAGCACATGAGGTCTGGTGTGCGCGGAGGAGGAAGAGAGAGGTCTGACCTGAGGACGGCGTGGAGACTGGAGAGAGCAGCGTGGGCGCGAGCAGAGGACTTGGAGGGAGACGCTGAGCAGCCCTGAGATACAGAGACCTGCAGCGCCGGGTGGACAGAAGAAGGAGCCGGAGTGAAGTGCTGGGTGGAAGAGGATAGGCGGCAGCAACTACAGAGAGCCGGCGGCCTGGGAGCAGCGTGGTGCGCAGCAGAACCGGAGGAGGTGGCTGAGTGCGGCAACGCTGCTACTGCAGCGCCCGCACTAGCGCACCCCCGGCGAAGAAGAAGTCCAGCAGCAGCCTAGTGACGGGCAGGAGCCTGCAACTTGCTCCAGACCCCAGGTACCGACCTTCCCTGCTCCCCGGCCGGCACATGTCCCCATTCCTCACCCACAGCACAGCCAGCACCTGTCCCCATTCCTCACCCACAGCACAGCCGGCACCTGTCCCCATTCATCACCCGCAGCATAGCCGGCACAGGCCCCGTCTACAACCTGTGTCACAGCCGGTATTTACCCATTATATGGGGCCATTAACTAGCTCCACTAAGGCACAAAATATTTCACCCCCAGTCTCTTCGCTTGGTGGAAAAAGGGGTTGGAAGCCCGTCTATAGTGACACCCCATCCAGCTCACACCTCGCTCAGTGACAGTACCCCACCTGGAACATCAGACGCAGAGAGGACCCTCACAGCAGAGGGAGGTTGGCCCCCACTCTTCACCTACTCCTAGGGACCCCCGCATTAACCCCACCAAGTGAGTGGGGTCACCCAGCAATCCCCACAGAACAAGTAAGTCTGTGCTTCTGTGGGGAGGTGGGTGGGGGACGCGTAAGGATTGAGTTAGGGAGGGAGGAGGGGGGGGGGGTTGGCGTTGGCGGGCCTTTTCTCTGGCGCCATTTTCCATTTTACTGCGCACTCAGTCTGCTTCTCCTCCACCTCCTGCTCCAGCCTCAGGCTCTGTGACCATTACCATTTTGTTGGTGAGTTAGTGTACTACTGACTGCACTGCAGCTGTTATCTCAATGATGTGGGGCCTGGGGGAGCAGCAGTATGTTGTATAATGTTGTGTCATTGGTGCCAGGGGCTGGGCTGGGGGACTAGTCTAAAACTTGTCATTTTTTGTCCAATTTTTTAATTATCAATCCAGGGGTGCTGCCATGTGTGCCTTATCAATCCAGGGGTGCCGCCATGTGTGCCTTATCAATCCAGGGGTGCCGCCATGTGTGCCTTATCAATACAGGGGTTCCACCATGTGTGCCTTATCAATCCAGGGGTGCCGCCATGTGTGCCTTATCAATACAGGGGTTCCACCATGTGTGCCTTATCAGTCCAGGAGTGCCGCCATATGTGTCTTCTCAGTCCAGGGCAGCTGGCTTTTTTTTTTTTTTTTTTATTAAAATCATTTTATTTTTTTTCTAACTGCAAGTTTGCTGTTAAGTGTGCCATATCTAGTGTTCAATCTAGCACCCGCCATATTTGAAAACCCATGCAGTTCCTCTTACCTGCCTGGGGTGTTGCTGTTTGCTGTAGTGCTTCTAGCACAGTGTGGTCTGTATATCAGCACTGATATGCAAACCTGTCCTGTGCTAGAAACACCACAGCAGACAGCGACACCCCAGACAGGGAATAGGAACTGCATGGGTTTTCAAATATGGCGGGTGCTAGAATAAACACTACATATCATTTAAGGGGTGCTGCCATGTGTGTTGTACAATTTCAAGGGTGCTGCAATGTGTGCTATATAATTTCAGGGGTGCTGCTAGGTGTGCTATATAATTCCAGGGATGCTCCATGTATGCCGTATCAGTCCAGGGGAGCTGGCTTTTCTTTTATTTTTTAATTGAAAGAAAAATATATATATTTTTTTTCTTACTGCAAGGGTGCTGTTAAGTGTGCCAAATCATTCAAGGGGTGCTTCCCCACGCATGCGCAGAGCAATGGGACGGTCCGCTGCGGGCGACCTGGCTGCATGGGATGCGCACACGTCTTGGGAACATCGATAGTCGATGGCTACCCTATCTCTCTCTCTGTTGTCTCTGTGAGCTGCAAACACCACAGCTTACTGAGCGCCTTATAAACTGCCCTGAACACATACCCTCACATGCATCCACTAGCAGGGGAAATTATTTAATGATCATTGACGATTAAATGATTTCTCCTGCCTTTGCATATAGAAGTCAGTGCCTGCGTACACATGGCCTAGCGTTTTCATGGGGATTCATTCTGAGTGAACCTTAGGCCCTTATTGTGTTTTTAAATGGGTGATGTGTATTTTATTTATTTGTGGGTAACTGCTAGTGTTTTAAAAGCTATATTGGGTGTGTAATGCCTATGCACACCCAGACAAAGGGCAAGCTGTATTGAAGTCCGAGTTTTGTGGCAGTGTGGGATACTGGGTGATATCAGATTTTTTAAGAGAAAATAATTTGCAAGACAAAGTCCACACTGCCACCAAACTCTGACCTGACCCCTGCCACACACGTTGGCCTGCTTACATCCTGCCACCTGCTAGCACCTCATGTAATCTGTCTGTTGCCCCTTTTAGATTGTAAGCTCTTCAGAGCAGGGCCCTCTTCCCTCCTGTTGTCTAAGCCTTCTTCTCTACAAATTTCACTCACAGCTCTCCTATACTAAAAGACCCAGTGTCCTTCATTGGACACCAGCCCCTAGTAGTACAGTACATTGATCAATGTGGTCGGGCCCTGTACAAGTGTCCCCCTTGAACCCCCCCCCCCCCCCCAACACCCTGTCGCCTGCCCTGACTGTAATGTTAAGCTTGTCTCCCTGTACTGTTCCTTTGTACTGCGCTACGATACACTTGTGGAGCCTTATAAATAAAATATTAAATCTGTAATAGATCTGTTTACAGACCAGCACAAGCCACTAAAAGAACTCTCTCTGCACATGTTACATCTGCCCCACCTGCAGTGCACATGGGGGGTTATTTTGGTAATTTTCATGTACAGTGTTACTAAGACTATATATTTTTGTCCTAGGCCAGGACAAAGGGGCGTGGATATGGGCGTGGCTTCTGCCAGGTGGGAGGTGCTAGGGGTGTGGCCCACAAGGGTGGGTCTAGAGGGGTGAGTTCCACCACCTCCCTTGGACCACTTTAAGCACTGTATATATATATATATATATATATATATATATATATTTATTTTTTTCCCTTGTCTTAACAAAAATGGCATGGGGGGGGGCACAAACATTTTTGGCAGGGGGGAGCTGAATTTATAGTTACGCCATTGGTAGAGAGAGAGAGAGAGAGAGAGAGAGAGAATTATCTGTTAAAGGACCAGATTCTCTAAGCTTCTAAAGTGATAAAATGGAGAGTGATAAACAGCCAGCCAATCAGATCCTACCTGCCATGTCACAGACTGTGTTTGAAAAATGTCAGACAGGAGCTGATTGGCTGGCTGTTTATCACTCTCCAATTTATCACTTTTGAAGCTTAGAGAATCTGGCCCATAGGCTGATGTACTGTTCGCTTACTGTACACAGGGCTGGTGTTAGATTTTAGGAAGGCTGATTTTGTAGAGATGGGAAACTCTGTAAGGGATTCTTTGGCAGAGTGGAAGAACTTGGAAGGAGTGCAGGATAAGTGGGAAAAATTAAAAAGTGCAATTCTAAAAGCAACAGAACTTTGTGTCAAAAGAGTTAGGAAAAACACAAGAAAAAGAAAGCCATTGTGGTTTGCAAAAGAAGTAGCAAGTATTGTGAAAGCAAAAAAGTTGGCCTTTAAGAAATTTAAGCAGACGCAGAAGAATGAGGACAAAGAGGTGTATCTTGTTAGACAGAAGGAGGCTAAGAAGGTAATCAGATGTGCAAAAGCACAGGCTGAAGAGAAAATGGCCCAGTCAGTGGGTAAAGGGGGGAAAACTTTTTTTAGGTATATAAGTGAAAGGAGAAAAACAAAAAGTGGAATAATTAGACTGAAGACAGAGAGTGGAAGTTTTCTTGAGGGGGACAATGTAATAGCAGATAATATTAAAAATTATTTCTGCTCAGTATTCTGCTGAAAGAGAGGGGAAGGGGCCACAGTTAAGTTGCAAGTATAGTCAGAAAACTGAGGGAGAGACAAGTACATTTACAGAGGAGAAAGTCCTCACAGAACTCTCAAAACTGAAAGTGGATAAATCAATGGGGCCAGATGGGATACATCCAAGGATACTAAAAGAGCTTAAAGGGGAGCTGGTAAAACCAATAACAGAATTATTCAACTAGTCACTAGCTACTGGAGTAATCCCAGAGGACTGGAAAACAGCGAATGTAGTCCCACTGCACAAAAGTGGAAGCAAGGAAGAGGTAAGCAATTATCGACCAGTGAGCCTTACATCAGTAGTAGGGAAATTGATGGAAACACTCTTAAAACAAAGAATATTAGAATATCTCAAAACCAGCAATTTACAGGATCCAAAACAGCATGGGTTTACTGGGGGAAGATCATGTCAAACAAATCTTATTGACTTTTTTGACTGGGTGACTAAAGTAATAGATCAAGGTGGGGCTGTAGATGTAGCTTATCTAGACTTCAGTAAAGCTTTTGACACTGTCCCACATTGCAGACTGTTAAATAAACTTGAAAGCTTGGGATTGGATTCTAAGATAGTTGAATGGATAAGAGCGTGGTTGCAGGACAGAAAACAGAGAGTTGTAGTAAACGGAGTACAGTCAAAGGAGGGAAAGGTTACAAGTGGAGTACCCCAGGGATCTGTACTTGGACCGGTGCTTTTTAATATCTTTATTGGTGATATTGCAAATGGAATTGAGGGTAAAATGTGCCTTTTTGCAGATGACACAAAGGTTTGCAACAGGGTAGACACACCAGGAGGGGTAAAACAAATGATTGAGGATCTAGGCAGATTAGAGAAATGGTCAAGAGAATGGCAACTACAGTTTAATGCCAAAAAATGCAAAATCATGCACTTGGGTCTCAGAAATCCAAAGACTCAATATCGTATAAATGGCACTATAATGGAAACTACTGAGGAAGAGAGGGATCTAGGTGTCACTATTTCAGGGGACTTAACAGGGCAATGTAACAAAGCAATGAAGAAGGCAAGTCAGATGCTTGGTTGCATAGGGAGAGGTATCAGCAGTAGAAAGAAAGAAGTAATAATGCCACTGTATAGGTCATTGGTACGACCTCACCTAGAGTATTGTGTTCAGTTCTGGAGGCCATATCTGCAAAGGGATATAAATGCATTAGAGACTGTACAAAGAAGAGCAACTAAAATGGTGCATGGCCTACATCACAAAACGTACCAGGAAAGACTAAAAGATCTTAATATGTATACTTTAGAGCAGAGAAGGGAAAGGGGGGACATGATAGAAACTTTCAAATATATCAAGGGCTTTAACAAGGTACAGGTGGGAGACATTCTTCACAGGAAGAGGAGCAGCAGAACACGAGGACATGCACTGAAACTAGAGGGAGGAAGATTCAGGGGAAATGTGAGGAAGAATTTTTTCACAGAAAGAGTAGTAGATAAGTGGAATAGCCTCCCAACAGAGGTGGTAGACGCAAATACAGTAGTACAATTTAAACATGCTTGGGATAAGCATATTGATATCCTTACAAAAAAATAAGGATCAAATATGGTTTGAGGTAACATGTTTAAAAAAAAGGGGCAGACTAGATGGGCCAAGTGGTTCTTATCTGCCGTCAAATTCTATGTTTCTATGTTTATGTTTCTATGTAAGGCTTCTCATCACCCTAGGCAAAACTTTAACCTACTGCCAACCCTCCCAACACGTGTATGCCAACGTCATTGCTCCATCACCGCCAGCATCATCAAGCAATAAAATTCAACCTCAGCCATGTACCCAAGGCCCACATATTTCATAGCATGACTGCACTCAAAAAGTGTTATATCTACTGTGTATTACATGTATGTGCTGCTGTTACTGAGATAGCGATGTGCTGTTGTCAGTGAGTTGGGGATGTACTGAGTGAGGAAGAGATATGCTGCTGTCAGTAAGGTGGGGATGTACTGAATGATACAGTGATGTTCTGCTGTCAGTGAGACAGGGATGTACTGAATGATACAGGGGTGTGCTGTTGTCAGTGAGGCAAGCATGTGCTACTGTCAGTGAGGCAGGCATGTGTTGCTGTCAGTGAGCTAGGGATGTGCTGCTGTCAGCGAGGCACTGATCTGCTACTGTTAGTGAGTTAGGGATGTGCTGCTGTCAGCCAGACAGGGATGTGCTGAATGATACAGTGATGTGCTGCTCTCAGTGAGGCAGGGATGTGCTGCTGTCAGTGAGGAAGGGATGTGCTGCTGTCAGTGAGGCAGGGATGTGCTTATGTTAGTGAGTTAGGGATGTGCTGCTGTCAATGAGGCAAGGATGTACTGCTGTCAGTGAGGTGTGGATGTACAATGAGACAGTGATGTGCTGCTGTCAGTGAGACAGGGATGTGCTGAGTGAGGCATCAATGTGCTGCTTTCAGTGAGGCAGTGATGTGCTGCTGTCAGTGAGGTTGGCATACAGTATACTGAGTGAGGCAGGGATGTGCTGCAGTTAATGAGGCAGGGTGTGCTGCTGTCAGTAAGGTGTGGATGGGCTGCTGTCGGTGAGGCAGTGATGTTCTGCTGTCAGTGAGACAGTGATGTGCTGCAGTCAGTGAGACAGAAATGTACTGAATGATACAGTGATGTGCTGCTGTCAGTGAGACAGGGATGTACTGAATGATACAGTGATGTGCTTCTGACAGTGAGGTAGGGATGGGCTGCTCTCAGTGAGCTGGAGATGTGCTGATGTCAGCGAGGTGGGGATGTGCTTCTGTCAGTGAGGCAAGGATGTGCTTCTGTCAGTGAGTTAGGGATGTACTGCTGTCAGCAAGGCAGGGATGTGCTTTCTTCTGTGAAGTAGTGATGTGCTGCTGTCAGCAAGGCACCGATGTGCTTCTGTTAGTGAGTTAGGGATGTGCTGCTGTCAGTGTGGTGGGGATGTACTGAGTGAGGCACCAATGTGCTACTGTCAGTGAGGCAGACATGTGCTGCTGTCAGCGAGGCATCAATGTGCTTCTGTCAGTGAGGCAGACATGTGCTGCTGTCAGCGAGGCATCAATGTGCTTCTGTCAGTGAGGTGAGGATGGGCTGTTGTCAGTGAGGTGGGGATGTGTTGCTGTCAGTGAGGCAGGGATGTGCTTATATCATTGAGCTAGGGATGTGCTGCTGTCAGTAGAGGTAGGGATGTGCTGTCTTCTGTGAGGTAGGGTTGTGCTGCTCTCAGCAAGGCAGGAATATGCTTCTGACAGCAAGGCAGGGATGTGCTGCTGTCAGTGAGGTGGGGATGTGCTGCTGTCAGCGAGGCAGGAATGTGCTTCTGTCAGTGAGGCAGGGATGTGCTTCTAACAGTGAGGTGGGGATGTGCTGCTGTCAGTGAGGCAGGGATGTGTTTTTGTCAGTGAGGTAGGGATGGGCTGCTGTCAGGGAGGTGGGGATGTGCTGCTGTCAGTGAGGCAGGGATGTGCTGCTGTCAGTGAGGCAGGGATGTACTGCTGTCAGTGAGGCAGGGATGTGCTTCTGACAGTGAGACAGGGATGTGCTACTAGCATTGAGGTAGGGATGTGCTGCTGTCAGTGAGGCAGGGATGTGCTTCTGACAGTTAGACAGGGATGTGCTACTAGCAGTAAGGCAGTGATGTGCTTCTGACAGTGAGGTAGGGATGGGCTGCTCTCAGTGAGCTGGAGATGTGCTGATGTCAGCGAGGTGGGGATGTGCTTCTGTCAGTGAGGCAAGGATGTGCTTCTGTCAGTGAGTTAGGGATGTACTGCTGTCAGCAAGGCAGGGATGTGCTTTCTTCTGTGAAGTAGTGATGTGCTGCTGTCAGCAAGGCACCGATGTGCTTCTGTTAGTGAGTTAGGGATGTGCTGCTGTCAGTGTGGTGGGGATGTACTGAGTGAGGCACCAATGTGCTACTGTCAGTGAGGCAGACATGTGCTGCTGTCAGCGAGGCATCAATGTGCTTCTGTCAGTGAGGCAGACATGTGCTGCTGTCAGCGAGGCATCAATGTGCTTCTGTCAGTGAGGTGAGGATGGGCTGTTGTCAGTGAGGTGGGGATGTGTTGCTGTCAGTGAGGCAGGGATGTGCTTATATCATTGAGCTAGGGATGTGCTGCTGTCAGTAGAGGTAGGGATGTGCTGTCTTCTGTGAGGTAGGGTTGTGCTGCTCTCAGCAAGGCAGGAATATGCTTCTGACAGCAAGGCAGGGATGTGCTGCTGTCAGTGAGGTGGGGATGTGCTGCTGTCAGCGAGGCAGGAATGTGCTTCTGTCAGTGAGGCAGGGATGTGCTTCTAACAGTGAGGTGGGGATGTGCTGCTGTCAGTGAGGCAGGGATGTGTTTTTGTCAGTGAGGTAGGGATGGGCTGCTGTCAGGGAGGTGGGGATGTGCTGCTGTCAGTGAGGCAGGGATGTGCTGCTGTCAGTGAGGCAGGGATGTACTGCTGTCAGTGAGGCAGGGATGTGCTTCTGACAGTGAGACAGGGATGTGCTACTAGCATTGAGGTAGGGATGTGCTGCTGTCAGTGAGGCAGGGATGTGCTTCTGACAGTTAGACAGGGATGTGCTACTAGCAGTAAGGCAGTGATGTGCTTCTGACAGTGAGGTAGGGATGGGCTGCTCTCAGTGAGCTGGAGATGTGCTGATGTCAGCGAGGTGGGGATGTGCTTCTGTCAGTGAGGCAAGGATGTGCTTCTGTCAGTGAGTTAGGGATGTACTGCTGTCAGCAAGGCAGGGATGTGCTTTCTTCTGTGAAGTAGTGATGTGCTGCTGTCAGCAAGGCACCGATGTGCTTCTGTTAGTGAGTTAGGGATGTGCTGCTGTCAGTGTGGTGGGGATGTACTGAGTGAGGCACCAATGTGCTACTGTCAGTGAGGCAGACATGTGCTGCTGTCAGCGAGGCATCAATGTGCTTCTGTCAGTGAGGCAGACATGTGCTGCTGTCAGCGAGGCATCAATGTGCTTCTGTCAGTGAGGTGAGGATGGGCTGTTGTCAGTGAGGTGGGGATGTGTTGCTGTCAGTGAGGCAGGGATGTGCTTATATCATTGAGCTAGGGATGTGCTGCTGTCAGTAGAGGTAGGGATGTGCTGTCTTCTGTGAGGTAGGGTTGTGCTGCTCTCAGCAAGGCAGGAATATGCTTCTGACAGCAAGGCAGGGATGTGCTGCTGTCAGTGAGGTGGGGATGTGCTGCTGTCAGCGAGGCAGGAATGTGCTTCTGTCAGTGAGGCAGGGATGTGCTTCTAACAGTGAGGTGGGGATGTGCTGCTGTCAGTGAGGCAGGGATGTGTTTTTGTCAGTGAGGTAGGGATGGGCTGCTGTCAGGGAGGTGGGGATGTGCTGCTGTCAGTGAGGCAGGGATGTGCTGCTGTCAGTGAGGCAGGGATGTACTGCTGTCAGTGAGGCAGGGATGTGCTTCTGACAGTGAGACAGGGATGTGCTACTAGCATTGAGGTAGGGATGTGCTGCTGTCAGTGAGGCAGGGATGTGCTTCTGACAGTTAGACAGGGATGTGCTACTAGCAGTAAGGCAGGGATGTGCTGCTGTCAGTGAGGCAGGGATGTACTGCTGTCAGTGAGGCAGCGATGTGCTTCTGACAGTGAGACAGGGATGTGCTACTAGCAGTGAGGTAGGTATGTGCTGCTGTCAGTGAGGCAGGCATGTGCTGCTGTCAGTGAGACAGGGATATGCTGCTGTCAGTGAGGCAGGGATGTGCTTCTGACAGTGAGACAGGGATGTGCTACTAGCAGTGAGGCAGGGATGTGCTGCTGTCAGTGAGGCAGGGATGTACTGCTGTCAGTGAGGCAGGGATGTGCTTCTGACAGTGAGACAGGGATGTGCTACTAGCAGTGAGGTAGGGATGTGCTGCTGTCAGTGAGGCAGGGATGTACTGCTGTCAGTGAGGCAGGGATGTACTGCTGTCAGTGAGGCAGGCATGTGCTGCTGTCAGTGAGGCAGGGATGTGCTGCTGTCAGTGAGGCAGGGATGTGCTGCTGTCAGTGAGGCAGGGATGTGCTTCTGACAGTGAGACAGGGATGTGCTACTAGCAGTGAGGTAGGGATGGACCCAGGCTATTTGTGATGTGTGAAAGGGGAATAAATGATGTGTGTAACCGGCGATACATTCTGTTCCACCAAAATGTTTTTCTTTTTGTCTTTTACACTATTTGGGCCTAATTCAGATGCTGCTGTGCAAATGTGCAGCGGCCAGCGAACAGGTAGATGCTGCCCCACTATTGTCAAATCCTGCCTGGAGAATCCCAGCGCAAACCGCTCACCATCGAATGATTTTTACACTGGTCATCACTTATCGCAAGTGCCGCATAGACCTGGACTTACTCTGCGGCTGTGATTAATACAAACATATCCGGCCTGGAGCTGATGTCACAAACCCTCCCCTAAAATGTATGTTTCATCTAATACATTGATAGAACATAACCAGTTTTAGGGTTACTGTTTCGCTGCTCAGCCCATACAGATACTTCAATGCCTGCTGTTGGGTTCCTGCTAATTTGTTATCTCACCTATGGATTCCCAATGCTCTTGTCTGTAATCGGTTATAGATTGACACCACCTCGTTAATGGCTTGTCCTGCATCACTCAATCCACGGTGATTAATTCATCAGTTAACAGTCTACTGTTTGTTCATTGGTCATTTTTAATTTCCAGGAAATCAGCATGTGACTATCTTCCCTGCCTCACAATTTATTGTATTGCATATTAAAGATGAATATGCTGCTCTTGGGCCAAATGAAATAATACATGATTTGGAAATGTACATAAGGTATAGGAAACCTGTCAAATGAGACTGGATTTAGCTGGCACCAGAAGAGTCGCTGTGCAGTATGAATATTTGAAATACAATAATATAGATATAACATAGAGATATGTGAGACAGCCAGGATCCAGGGATTTAGTAGAAATCGTATATAGTGGATCAATAGTGTGTGGTAGATGAAATGAGAAATTAGCAGGGAATAAACAGCAGGCAGTGAACGAATTCATCAGGCAGCAAGCACTTGGTAAATGGGAAAGGGAGAATGTTACCATGTATCTAATTTCAGTATTGGACGTGGGCAAATGAACAACACAATTGGGCTTTTTATGCTGAAACCCTTATAATTACTGAGGAACAGATTTACTGAACAATTAAGGAGAGTCACATGAATTTATAGATCATTTATCTGAAAGGACTCAGCCCTGGCTAGAAGCAATACAGTGTGTAATGAACTTGTACACGATTAAATGTGGAAGTAAATGTGGATTTGTGCTTATAGCATTTGCAAATGCTTTTTGTGGCCCCCTTTGTAAACTATACATCACTGCCGCGTACCAACCATTACAATGTACAATAGCAGTGGCGTTAGTTCATACAAGTCGCCCGGAGGCGGTATAGATAGTGGTATAAATATATATATATATATATATATATATATATATATATATATATATATATATAGACCAGAGATAGACCGCACTCTCACTATGTCATAGACAACTTGAGGGGTGTTCAAAAAGAGGTGAACATGTGCCACATGTCCCTCAAATATATTCCAATGTTCCCTCCCCACTGTTGCGGGGGGGGGAATGAACACTCTCCTTATAAATGATGAAGTAACTGATTCCGTGTAAAATCACAATATTCCATTTATTGCAACAAGTTAATTCTCATCTTGCTCCGACGTTTCAGTCCTTGCCCAGACCTTTATCAAGGAGCCTATAACAATATATACAAAACAAATTTCATCTAGATGTCTGCAAACACAATTTAGCAAGACATCAAGAGATGCAAATAGTCAAAAAAACGTTTTACATACTTTAGAGATGAGGCATCTGCGTTCAAATGAGGCTTTAACCACAGCCCTGGGGGAATCAGGAGCAGCCACAATACAGGTCTGCCCTAGTCAGGTTTATATAAACTTATGCATCATAGTTATCGTGCTCTGTTTGGCGCCGATTTTTCAAATCAGCGCCACTAGTGCGCGTACGCACTTCCGGTGAAACCGGAAGTGCATCACCCGGAAGTAACTCCCGGTGACACGCACGTCTGAGCCGCACATTTACCGGAGTTGCCGGTCAATGTGCACAAAGCTCAGGGGACATAGATTAGTAACGAGCGGGCAGTTAGCAAATCCACTATTCGGATTTGCTACAGCATATATGTCGCACAACAACTTAAATCACGTATTATGGGTGTATGGATTTAAAATGGCGGATGATTTGAACCGCAAGTGGAAGGCATGGGGTATTTGCGCCACCTATGGGTAGAAAGTCAAATAGCGTTTGCCACAGTGAATTTGGTGATGCAATATGCTGTTAATAAGTCCGCTGGGCTGTGGGTTAAAACCTGACAACATGTACTGATGTGAAAACCTATAAAACCACCAATCAATCACGAAAAATCTGAATAGTTGTCAACATATTACTGTGACAATTTATAGTTAATGATTATTTATTTTAATTTTAATTATTATTTTTTTATTTATTTTTATTTTTTTATTTATTTATATTTTTATTTTTGACATTTTTTTTTAATTAGTTGATTAGTGTCTTGAAAGAGTGTTATAAATATTTGGCTGACACATGGCCAATGGTGGTTGATTGGTTGGCGGTTGTATAAAAGAATGAGATATATATACAACGTATAACACGTAAAGCAATTATATTCACATCAGGGTAATAGTGCCTTCAGTAGGTGCTAGACCTTAACACTATTAATGATGATCCCTCAGAAAGACAGTGTATGGAGAACCGGACCCATGCTTTCTTTAGTTTTTAAGAAATATTGCTAACGGGTTGTGTTCATTGAGTCCACGTGGGGACAATGTGCCCAGTTGGTGAATCCACCTGCATTCTGTTTTCCTCAGAAGTAGTCCTCGGTCACCACCTCTTGGAGGAGGGGGGACCTAATCAATCAGCCGACATCTCAAGGTCGTAATTTGGTGGCCTGCTGCTAAGAAATGTTGGGGCACTGGAAGTTCGGCCTTCCCTGTTTCCAATGCGGCCCTGATAGAGTTCCGATGGTTGGCCATCCTCTCACGGAATTTCCGTGTGGTCATTCCCACGTATGCTAACCCACAGGGACAGTTAAGGAGGTAAATTACAAAGTCCATTTGACAATGCAAACGATAACGGATTTTAATGGGTCTTCCGGAGTGGGGGTGTGGGAAGGTGGGGCCAGGTATCATGCTGCTGCACGTCGTGCACCCTGCGCAGTGAAAACATCCTGGACGCTTGGTGTAGAGCCAGGTTGTTTTCTGTTCTGATTTGGGGTTCAGGGTGGGCCTCATTAGCAACTGTTTCAAGTTGGGACCCTTCTTGTATGCGAACATCGGGGGGTCATAGTGTTGTAATTTCAATGTGGGATCAGACTTCACTATTGGCCAGTGTTTTTTTATGCTGTTATTGATGTTGCTTGATGCGTGGTTGTAGGTATTCACATAAATCATCCTTTGTTTGGCCTTTGGTGTGATGACTTGCTCACGTCTTGTTGATTTTTGGATGTTTTTCTTTGCTTTGTGGAGACATCTCTTAAGGGTCGTAGTTGAGTAGCCTCTATCTATAAAGCGTGAAGTCATCTCTTCAATCTGTTTCTCCATGATGCTTGTGTTAGAATTGTTTCTAATAACTCTCATGTATTGAGATATAGGTAGATTCTCCTTCAAGGCCGGGGGGTGCTGACTGGTTGTAAGCAGCAACGTGTTCCTGTCCGTCTCTTTTCGGAATAGACTGACTTGGATTTTGTTGTCAATCAGAGAGACATTAATGTCCAGAAAGTTAATAGAACAGACATCAATAGTGTGAGTGAATTTAATGGGAGAGTCCAGATTGTTTAATTCAGTGACCATTTGGTTGAAGGCATCAATAGGGCCGTCCCAAATCAAGAAAACATTGTCTATGAACCGTTTATAGAAAACAATTGATTCTATATGCTTTGGTAGAATGTGGGTTGTCTCGTAATTATGCATGAATAGACCAGCATATGATGGAGCTAGATTTGACCCCATTGCGGTTCCGGAGAGTTGTACATAGAATTTATTATTGTACATGAAGTGGTTACATGTAAGTATTAGAGTGCCCAACTGTATCAGAAAATCCGTGGATCAATTATGTCTCTTGTGTCGAGTTTTTTGCGTAACACCAATAAACCTTCGTCGTGTGGGATTACCGTGTAGAGTGAACACACGTCCATTGTTGCCAGTTTCACTGAACCGGTGATGTTCACTTTGAGAATTTTATCAATGAAATCGGATGTGTCCCTTATGTAGGTGCTGGTTGAGGTGACTAGAGGCTGTAATTGGTGGTCCAAGAAAATTGTCAGAGGTTGTAGTAGTGATGACCGGGCTGATATTATTGGTCGCCCTGGGGGATCAGTATTGGATTTGTGGATTTTTGGGAGAGTATATATAATTGGACAAACCGGAAATTGTACTGTGAGAAAATCATGCTGTTCCTTGGTGAGCCAATTCGACTTGAGTCCATGGAGCAGTACTGTATCAACCTGTTTCTTGAAATCAGGGATAGGATTGCAACTCAGTAGTTTATAGGTTTTTATATCGGATAGTTGACGCATAATTTCTTTGTCATACTGGGCCCAATCCATACACCCATAATACGTGATTTAAGTTGTTGTGCGACATATATGCTGTAGCAAATCCGAATAGTGGATTTGCTAACTGCCCGCTCGTTACTAATCTATGTCCCCTGAGCTTTGTGCACATTGACCGGCAACTCCGGTAAATGTGCGGCTCAGACGTGCGTGTCACCGGGAGTTACTTCCGGGTGACGCACTTCCGGTTTCACCGGAAGTGCGTACGCGCACTAGTGGCGCTGATTTGAAAAATCGGCGCCAAACAGAGCACGATAACTATGATGCATAAGGGTATATAAACCTGACTAGGGAAGACCTGTATTGTGGCTGCTCCTGATTCCCCCAGGGCTGTGGTTAAAGCCTCATTTGAACGCAGATGCCTCATCTCTAAAGTATGTAAAACGTTTTTTTGACTATTTGCATCTCTTGATGTCTTGCTAAATTGTGTTTGCAGACATCTAGATGAAATTTGTTTTGTATATATTGTTATAGGCTCCTTGATAAAGGTCTGGGCAAGGACTGAAACGTCGGAGCAAGATGAGAATTAACTTGTTGCAATAAATGGAATATTGTGATTTTACACGGAATCAGTTACTTCATCATTTATAAGGAGAGTGTTTATTTCCCCCCCCCCCCGCAACAGTGGGGAGGGAACATTGGAATATATATATATATATATATATATATATATATATATATATACACAAACACACACACACACATATATATATATATATATATATATATATATATATATATATATATATATATACATACATACACACACACATATAATGTAATGTTTAATCTAAAAATCAGCCAGTCTTACTAGTACAGCTGATGATTAGAGCGGGTCCTGTGCTTCAGAGATCCTGCCTCCTTCCTCTGGGCAGCCTGCACACCACCCAATCAGGGTCCGGCAGGCTGCAGATTCACATATGATTCGACAGCTAAGCCGTCGCTCAGTTGCCCTGTATAGCTCTGCAGCAGGGCACCTGTTGTGACGTGAGCAGTGTGCACGGGGGGAGCTGGGGTGCGGATCAGATCCATTATGGAGATCCGATCCGCGGCAAGTGGCAGCTGTAGGGGACCATATTAGAGCTGCGGGGGGCAGGGGACATGAGCCCGAGGGGGGGTGTCAGCCGCCGGGGTTTCTTGCTGCGGCGGTGAACGGGTAATCTGATTCTGCCTGCTCTCTGTGCCCCCCCTGATGGCTAACGCCCGGCGGCAAAAGTCTCCATTGTCTCCGGGAGTTACGCCGCTGTACAATAGTAACAGTGCGACTGACTTCTTCACTGCCGGGCACATCAACATTTAACAGATTTAATTTTTGAAACATTCATTCCATTTTTGAGGTGCTGCATACTTGCCTACCTGACCCTCTCCACATACCTCCCAACTGTCCCGTTTACCGCGGGAACATCCCGGTTTTCAGGGACCAGCAGTGTCCCACAGCATGGGGGCAGTTGAGTGTCCCCGCAGACACCTACTTCTCAGCAGGGAATAGATGCTGTGCGTATGCGCACATCGGAATAGATGCTGTGCACATGCGCACATCGGAATAGATGCTGCGCACATCGTCTATCCCCTGCAGGCAGAGGGGCAGCAGTGGCAAAACTAGGGCGAGTGATGCTATTTGAACGCCACGCCCCCTCACCACGAGGCCATGCCCCCAAAGGTCCCGCTGGACCACCAATGAAAGTTGGAAGGTATGTCTCCATGACGGAGAAAATGCTCTGTTCCTGGACTTACCTGGTAATGTATGATTGCCATCACCTGTGGTGAGCTAGGTAATTGATAAGAAAGGTGTTTCACCACAGGTGAGGGCAATCCTACATTACCAGGGAAGTCCAGGAACAGAGCATTTTCTCCCTCATGTAGAGGGTCACGGTGACAAGTATGAGGTGCTGCCTAATGTATATTCCTGAAAAATTGTTTCCTAGTAAATATATAAGTTACAGTCTCACGAATATTAGTTAATCCAGCAAAATGGCTGTCTGTCATGTCATTGTGTAAAATTCATGCAAAAGTGACTAGAGTCACAGTGATGTCAAAGGCTGAAACCAAGTCACATTGGTTCAGCTCACAAAATGGCTGCCTATAATGTGAGTGGGTAAAGGGAACATAAAAACAGAACCTGTAATTTCCTGTCATATATCGGATGTAAGAACAAAATTAGCCTGGATGACATTTAGAAAAGTGACAAATATGTAAGTCCGGAAGAGTTGTGCTTCTCTCCTCACACCCATTCACCTGTAAATATGTACAGTACATCTTTGCCAATTGTCTTCTATTTAAACACTGACTCAGATTTATAAACAATGCAAACCCTTTAGGGCATTTTCATATGAAATGATTTCAATGTTCTTTAACCACCAGCCATGTGAGTGCAGACAAAGGTATTATTTTTAATCTCATATACTTTACATAAGAGCAGAGGTCTTGTCTAATGACCTAAACACATAAAGAAGTTCAGTCATTTATGCACAGCAGAAATTGCTGTATAAAATGCTACATAAACCTGTAGGGCCCATCAAGGGGGGTCTGCAGGGACTCCGGTCCTGAACCCGGACAGAGAGGGGCAGATGTACAGTATTAAGCCTGGCAAAGAGATAAACTGGAGATAAAGTGGACATATATAAAGCAGGCTTGCCTACCCTCCCGGAATGGCTGGGAGCCTCCCGAAAATCGGGTCCTTCTCCTGGCCCCCCGGAAAGGTGGGCAAGTCTCCCGAATTCTGGTAACTGACCCCGCTCCCCCCTTGCCCGCTGCTTTAATTACCTGAAATTGCGGGTCCGCGGGGAGGGGGAGGGGCTTAAATGATGCAATTGTGACATTTTGCGTAATTTAAGCTCCGCCCCCTCTCTGCGGCCTGCGAATCACAGAGTTTTCCGTCATGGGGGCGGGGCCAAGTGATGTCAGCCTTGCTCCCGCCCCCTGACATGTTGCCTCTCCGGGCTTCTCCCGGAGAGGTGAAAATGAAAGTAGGCAAGTATGCTATAAAGTTATCTCCTTCCAATTTATCTCTACTTTTTCTCCACTTTATCTCTTCACCAGGCTTAATACATATGCCCCCTTATTTGTTATAAACAAAGTTAACATTTGCCTTGAAGCAATGTAGAAGTTGATCAGTGCGGCCAGAGCAGCAACCCTCCCGGAGGTTTTAAGCATGCCAGGGGTTGGAGAAGGGGGCCCTGCTTAATTTTTACATCCCGGGCCACACAATTGCTGATGGCAGTCCTGGGGCCTATACCTAAAGTGATAAGCTCTTTCTTAAATAAGAGTGTAAGGGTAAAGTCTCCAAACTGTTTCTATAAGATATGTCACTACCTAAGTCAATGGTTACCAAATGTTTTTGAATCACGGCGCCCCAAAAGAATATTGAACATTTTTTCATTATGCACCTAGGCCAAAAGTTTCTTAAGAAATTTAGAAAACAATAATAAATTAAGTAAATGTGTGTATATGGCATCCTTATATCCAATTATGTGGTGAGGGACAAGATTTGTTTATGTTTGTCCATTTTTTTTTCTTTTATTATTAGAAGCAACAAGCACTTGCTTGCCTGTGACATTGACCATAAATAATTTAAATTGGTCCTGAACCACCAATATTAGGAACCCCTGCAAGTATCCCAAGGCACCCCAGGGTGTCCTGGAACACAGTTTGGGAACCAACAGCACAGTAGTTTCCTTGATATGTGCCATACCTGTCAATGTATTTTTAAGGCAAAACTGGTACAAAATAAGCGGTGCATATGATTCATCCAAACAACCTCTTGCCCAACCATACTTTAGTTTCAGTAAAGCCATTTCTGATAGGTCACTCTTCTTTGATCCAAGAATCAGTTTGCCAAAATCTGGACTATGATGAGATACAGAGGTTCTACATGACACTTCTTATACTTTTGTGGCATACAAACACCAGAATTATGTTTTATGCTGGGGTGGAACCAGCTCTCTTCCTGAATCCTCTTGTTTTATGCATAGCTGTATTGTGGCAGTAATGATTGGTTCGGCTGTGACTCCGCTGTTGCTGACCTTTATCATTATTTCTTTGGATGCCCTTTAATAAGAGCTTTTTGACTTAAGGTCAGGAAATTTGCACTGGAACACCTAGCGAACTATGTTCCGTTTGGGGATTCCTCGGCATTGTTTGGAATTCTTCTGGAGGGACAGCGGGTGAAAAGAGGCTACAAAAATTGAAAAGAGGCTGCAAAAATGTTCCTTGAATAATCAGTGCTGTTGCGAGGAGCGCTGTTGCGAGGAAGGCCATATTGCAGACATGGATCGACACGGCACTGCCAACATTACAACTCTTTCGGGACAAACTTCTCCATGTTTTTAATATGGATTGGGTGGAATGTCTGCTTGAGAGGGAGAGACACTCAGAAAAGTTTTTTGCGGTATGGGAAAGATATATATCCACGTTACCCCTATCTCTAAGGCAAAAAATAGCAAACTCAATGGTATATTCTTCGTGAACTCTCAGGCGACCTTCCTGGGAACATCTATGCCTGGGACCTAGATTAATGGTACATTGTCATAATATGAAAGTACTCCTCTTATTCTCAAGCATTAGTAGAATATATGATATATTGTCTGAAATGGCTCGTATTTGAAACTGTATACATTGACCACTTTATTTCAATTGTTTGTTAATAACAAATGTACAAGACTGTATTGTATAATGTTTCAATAACATTTTATTGGGAAAAAAATGGAGATGCACATGTGGACTTTCTTCAGAATAAAAACATCATCTCTATACTTCCTTTTGTATGTTTACACATAATTATAATAATTATGTGTAAACAGCTATTGTAATTATTAATATAAGTAGCACTAGTACTAGTAGTAATAGTAGTAATATTTATATAAAAATAGTAATAAAAATAATTGTATTTACATAGCAATTTTTCCAATAAGATGTTTTAAAATTCACATTAAGCCACACGGATTGCGCCAAAATTCAAATTATGCCACACGGAATGGTCCAAAATTCACATTATGCTGTGCAAAAGGAATCAAAATCCACATTATGTTGCGCAGTAGGAGCCAAAATTAACATTATGCCACATGGAGTGGGACACAATGCAGGGACCGTGTTGGCGGAGACGCAGGGACAGTGACGGCAGGGTGACACAGGGTGCTAGGGAGGGATAGAGAGACATAGGGCACTATGGAGGGCAGAGACATACACACAGTGCTAGGGAGGGCAGAGAGACACAGGGCGCTAGGGAGGGCAGATAGATGCAGGGCGCTAGAGAGATGTAGGGTGCTAGGGAGGACAGAGATATGCAGGTTGTGGTGGAAGCCGGGGAAAGGGGGAATTGGCTGGTACTGAATTAGGATGAGGAGTGCTGCGTGTTAGAGGAGAGCCAGGACAGACTAGGTGGGAGCTGGGGACAGCAGGAGTAGGCTGGCACAGAACATAAGGAAGCTGGGTACTGCCCCACTCATTAAAGAGAGTAAGGGGACTGTCACTGCTGGGGCCAGGGCAGGCGTACTGCGATGCTGACACATCCCTTGTAGCAGCAGGGAAGGTAGGAGATGGGGAAAGTACAATAGAGAGGGGGCAGAGCCATGTGTGTACCTGGGTCTTGCAGGGGCTGGGGTGGCTGTCCTCTCAGAACTCTCCCCCAGCCTGACTCACGCTGCCGCCGCAGCCGCCGCAGTGCTATCCCCTCCGGCAGCCGTTTGAAATATGGCTCCACTTGGTGAGCCAATCGGAGTCAATCACCGCGGCTGCCGGAACATGAGTTTTGATTGACTGGCGGCCGGTGCCACATATGAAATAGCCGCTAACTGACTGGGGTGGGGGAAGCCTGTGCTACGCTGAGTGCTCTGTCTGTATAGTAGTGAGTGCAGGAGAGGAGCGGGGTGAGGGGGGTGAATGTGACTGGATGTGGTGGTGGCTCAAGACACTGGGTAACAGAGTGGCATGGTGGGCACATGGCACCCTGCCCCCCTGGCCCAGCCCGCCACTGATTATCTCTTATCCGAAATGTTCGGGACCACAAACATTTTGGATAAGGGATTTTTGCATGGAATATTTTTTCATACTTTCCTGGTCCCCTGATGGTGCCCAGATGGTCCTACAGGATCCTCTTCAGCAGCAGCTCTGGTCCCAGGGGTGCATTGCACCCGTGCTCTCGCGCATTGCACCCTGGGGCCAGAAATGCCGCTAAAGAGAATCCTGAAGGCCGCCGTGCACATCGGTATGAAAAAAGGGGCGGGGGAAAAAACACGAAACCACGGTTTTCTGAATGTTTCGTTTTTTGGAGTACACGGATAAGGGAAACTTGACCTGTAGTTTTCCATAGTAATCAGCAACGTGTCAGATGATTTGTTGAGGTTACTGTCGGTGGAGTTGAGTACCTCCCAATTGTCCCAATTTTATTGGACCAGTCACGATTTTTTTTCAATCATCCAGCTTTCCCACCCACGGGCAGCATTGTTCCATGGTGGGGCAGGGGGCAGTTGGGAGCCCTTCTTTCACTCGCTGCTCATGTGGACAGCATCTATACGCCGGGAGAGAGGGGGGGCATGCCAGCAGCATGGGTGCGCTCCTTATTCATTAGGCCTTGCCCACTATTGCCAGCATGTGTCCTTCCCAGATTCAGATAGTTGGGAGGCATTGTTATAATTCTTGAGAATTTGGGGTATTTTTAAAAAGGGCAAAATCCAGTCCAAACCCTGTATTCTGTATCCTACAATAACCCTACATCCTTAGAATGCAGCCTTCACAATGCCAAGGTCTGAGAACCTATCTTGCTTATCCGCTTAATTTGGCCAATTCAGCAGTCTGAATAAAGGCAAAATAAACATCGCAAGTCAAAGATTTTCAGTGGACAAAAAAAGAAATCCTTTCAGGAAAACTTGAATACAGACCAAGTTGGTGCCTTTTATTTATAAAGATTACTCACTGTAAAATTGAATACTGTAGTGTACAGGGACTATTTTTCCAATGTTGTTTCCAAAGAGAGAATTAAGAAACAGCAATAAGCTACTTGTCTTTTGCCAAAAAGGAAGAATAAAAGGCACTTAAACAGACATGAAATTGATAGGGGAAGTGAGCTGGCAGTATTGTTCTAGTGCAATATGAATTACAAGTAGATTAGCCTTAAAATATAAGACTACGGCAAAATATATGCATGAGTTGTGGCCTCAGGGTTAAACATTTTCCAACACAAAAAAAATGCAGGGTATTACCTTGAGGAAAATATAATTATGAGGATTTACGCCTGCATTTAATCTATTGGCTTGACCTATGACCTCCGCCTTTCAGCACTGAAATTATTCAGTATTGACTATGCTAACGTACAGCTTAACGTGACCTCATTTATAAGTGTCAATAAATAAAGGACAAAAATGACAATTACCTGCTGAACCGTGTGTCTTATATTGTAGGAGGGGGAAGACATTTCTGGTGATTTGCAAGAAACAAAATGGCCGTCAGGTATATAATTATGTGTAATCCTATAATAAAATAATGCTGGGAATTTCTTACAGCGACTTAGTTGTGAACATGACAGGCTTCCAAGAACAAATCTCCACAATTGTGTTTTTGTCTTCCCACAGGAATATAGTTCCACACAACTAGGTGCTTTCGTCCTCATTGACCTTGCGTGAGAAGAACATAAAGGCGGCTTTTATCCAATGTGTTTATGAATACTGCTATGGCAATTTCATCTGATGTACCTTTTTGAGGGGTTCTTTCTAATATTATTACTGATTTACTATTATAATAATAATAATAACATGGACATAATTATAAGCAACATCAGGGTCACACAGGATTGCAAGGTTTGTTTTATGCAAAACAATGGTTGGTAAAGACTATTATTGAGAGGTAAATTGCTCGGCACTAATACAGAATCGAGTTTGTGAATTGATGGGCACAGGTCATTAGATTGACGCATATTAGGTCGACATCTATTGGGTTGACAACTGAAGGTCGACGTGGCTTAGGTCGACACCATGAAATTGGTCTACAGGGCTAAGGTTGATAGGGTTGGAATGTCGACAACGGCAACATCGTCAGTTGAAAGGTCAACAAGAGTTTTTTACGTTCTCTGTCCCAAATGTTGTCACAATCGACATGGACACCGTCAAAGTGTACCGCGTCACTATTCTATTCACCCTCCATGCCCTAGTGGATGGTAGGGCATGAAATACCGCCTATCAGCATATGTCGGCTCAGAAAATATGTCAAAAACTCATGTCGATTATTTGTCAGCCTTGCCATTGTCGACTTAATGCTTGTGATGACGTTCCAACCCTGTCGATATTAGCCATGTCGACTGATTTCTCCTAATATAAATTGAACTAATGACCATATACCGAATTGATTTAGTGGTAGTTATAACAAACCTTGGAGAATAATAAAGTGGAGACCATTATCAGGGCCAGCGCAACACAGTAAACAGTGTAAGCAATGCATGGCAGTGCTGTTCTG
Organism: Crinia signifera; assembly: GCF_055691185.1. Lineage (NCBI taxonomy): Eukaryota > Metazoa > Chordata > Amphibia > Anura > Myobatrachidae > Crinia > Crinia signifera. The sequence goes on along the minus strand of NC_139220.1, from coordinate 45,115,973 downwards.
GAGAGGAGCAGTCCCCATCCTGCTGTGCCGGTCTCATTCTAGGCCCCACAGACCTGAGCTCCGGAAGGCAGGAGCAGACTGTGACAGAACTACAGGAAGCCTCCATTGTCCACCTGCTTCTGCCATTTACAGTTACTACTTCTTCTGTCTGCTTGTTCTCCCCCCAACCATCTCACAAACAACAAAATGAGGTGAAGGGAGTGAGATGTCTGATAGTAGCAGTGTATGGAGGGGGGAGGGGGGGCAGGTTATAGTGTATGAAGAGGTGTCTGGGTGTGTAGCTCAAAGTCTGTAAGCTGTCTCAACAGCTCTGGTTTTTTTTTCCTTTTAAGGCAGTAACTGATGCAAAATGGGCTTCCTTGAGTACAGATTTGATTTTAGGAAAAAGAAAAGTTACTTGGTGCTAGGTCCTGCGAGTATGGAGGGGGTTCTAGCACTGCAATATGTTTGTAGGCCAAAATCTGCTCCACAGAGAGAGCTGTGTGGATTGGTATGTTGTCGTGATAGAGGATGAAGCCCTTTTTCCCTGACCCTCCGTTTTTGAAGCCCTTTTTCAACAACTCTGACCTCTTAAGCCCACACTGGGCGATATTAGCCAGAATTGCTGGCTAAATGGTTGCTAGGTGTTACCACAACCAGCCCTGTACTGGTCACTGGTTGCAGGAGCATGCTCCTGCGATTGAGACTTGTCAGTGTTGTTTAGTGAGGGGAAATTAAAAGGCTTCTGGAGAAAAACAGAGCACTATGCAATATGGTCCCTGAGCAGGGGCGTAACTATAGCACCGCAGCCCCCGCCACCGCGGGGGGGGGGGCGCTGTGCATGTGCGGGCGCGGGGGGCTGCAGTGCTATAGTTACACCCCGCCGCCATCCCCCGCTGTCTTTACTAACCTGTCAGTGTCTTCAGTACGCGCTGGTCCCGGCTCCCTTCTTCTGCTATGAGGACCACAACAAAATGTCCGCCCCCATTTAGCAGACAGTTCTCTGACACTGTCTGCTGCATGGGGGCGGACATTTTGTGGTGGTCCTCATAGCAGAAGAAGGGAGCCGGGACCAGCGCGTACTGAGTGTAGGTAAGACTGCGGGGGATTGCATGGGCGGCGAGGCGGGGGTTGGTGCGGCGGGGTGGGCGAGCGAGGGTTGGTGCGGCGGGGCGGGCGGGCGGAGGTTGGTGCGGCGGGGTGCGTGGGTGGGCGCCCTCCCTTTAACGGCGGGGGGGGGGCGCCCAAAAGCTAGTTACGCCACTGTCCCTGAGCGATAAATCGCTGAGCAAAAATAAGCCAAAATCGCTCAGCGGCCATATTACATCTTGTATACACACATTTACTACTTAAACTGTGTAACAGGAGTGACACTTGCATAACTGTTTTGGGATAGGACAATAGCATAGCAATAAATCAGCTTCTTCGATTTTATAGACTGTGCTGGATAAATTATAGGTAGACGTTGATAGGTTGCTATGGGCAACCCCTCCTCATTCTGTCTAATGTCTCCCTCACAATTATATGTGGGGGAGACTGTGGATAAAATTAATACTGAATTAAGACTTAAGGGAACAACTATTGTAGGGATTAATAACCCTTAAAACAGGATTTTGCCCATAGCAACCAAAAGGGTTTTACCTATCATTTATCTACCACAGTCTATACAATTATTTAGAAGCTTAGTGGTCGCTATGGGTAATTTATCTGTGTTCTCTCTCTCAAATGTATGATATATCTTCCCCTTAATTGGTCTGCCTGATATAAACATATTGCAGACACTGCCCCCTTGACTGCTTGATGCAGAGGGCACCTGGAACCCATTGTGGATGCATCGGGGACTAACAACCAATCAGCTGTCACACAGCAACCCATGCAGGGAGAAGTGCACATAGAGCTCCACAGGGGCCGAGGTCGCTGCAGGTAGCTGGTCCGGTCCTGGTGTTCGGGAGTCCGGACCGTATCCCCAATGTCAGTGGCATAGGTGCCGATTCTGTGGGTGCTCAGGGGCCCAAGCAAATTTTGAGCATCCACGGGCCCATAAGCGTGGGGGCGTGGTCTACACTCGCAGCTCACCCGTGAGGCCACGCCCCCATTTTGCCGCTATGGGGGCATGACCCAGAGGCTCTGTGAGCCTCTAGCCATGCCCCCAGCCCCCTGGCTGCGGGAATAGACGCTGTGCACATGCGCACGTCGTTTATTCCCCGCTGCTTAGCAGCTGACAGGGGGGACTCCCAACAGCCCCCCCACACCGCGGGACACTGCCGCCCGCGGGTGGGACAGCGGGACAGGCCCTGACAATCGGGACTGTCCCGATAAAATCGGGACTGTTGGGAGGTATGCTGTTAGGAGCCTAGGGGGTCATTCAGACAGCTGCAAATTCACACGCTGGGTGATAATCAAACGTACTATGGGCCGTATGTATGCGTAAAGCCATCCTGCAATGAAATCCAGTCAAAGTTTTAATTGCTGCCCGTATGCAAGTTGATTTACAAGAAGCTGGCATTTGTGGGTGGTAACCGGCCGTTTCCTGGGAGTGTCAGGGAAAACACGGGTATGACCAGGCATTTGAGGGGAAGTCGTGTGACTTCACTTCCGTTCTATCCGTTCCACAATCATCCTGTTTCTATCGCAGCAGCCGAGAAAGTCCTGGGCTACGCACAAACCGCACACACTGGGAAACCTATTTGATGGTGAGCATATGGAGTTGCTGCTAGTTGCTGATTGGCATTTTCTCAAGCCATTCGTAGACTTTCACAGTGCGCTGGGTGGCGATTACCTGATCTAGATGCCCAGCAATCATGTCAATAACCCATACTTGCCTACTTTTGAAAACTAGTTTCAGCGAGATTATAGTTGGTAGCAGAGTTTTGCACAGCGCCCCACTGAGGGGGTGTGTCATGCTCCACCCAAAGGGCGTGGCAAGCTTCATATCTGGAGAGATTTTGAAAAGAAAATTGCGTACCTGGCACCTAGAAGCGTGGGTGTGTACTGCTACATCTGAGAGGAATCTTTTAAAATGACTTATTTCCAAATGTAGATGAGCCCCACAGCAGTTAGTAAGAGCTACTATACTTGGTAAAGTGCTGGGAAATGGTGCTAATAATTGTAAATGTATCTGTATCTCATTGCTTTTTTCCCAAAAAATGTAACAGTGTAATGTGGGCTAGGTGACATGAGGGAGATTGCTAGACCAATGAGGGAGAGAGGGAGATTGCTGCTATTTCAGGGAGTCTCCTGCAGAATGCAGGAGGGTAGGCAACTATGGAATAACCCCCTTAATATTTTGCACCTACTGATCGCTGATGATTGAAGTAAGCCAGGTGCATTTGCTGTCAGTGTGGAATCTGTGTTAAGCCCCATACACATGGGGGAGATATATTGCTCAGCCATATATGGCTGAGCAATATATGGCTGAGCAATATATTGCTCAGTTTCTCCTTTTCATCAGCGACCAGAGATGGTTGCTGATGAAAGGGAACTTCTGCCGGTGGTGCCGCAGAGGTAACCAGCGATTAGAATGGGGCAGAAAACGGGAGCGCGCACCCGGCGATTTATCGCCGAGGCACACTCCCATCACTGGCAATATGGTCGCCAGCGACCATATTCCCAGCGATTTCAGCCCCTATCGCCCCCGTGTGTACACAGCAATAGTCCCACATTATCTGAAATCTCCATCTTGTTTAATTACAGTATACAGAACAGGAGAATGATGTTTGCAGAAGTTGACCAGCACATTCAGGCTGCCTGAACCTGCTATACTGTAAATCAAGACCCAGTAATGCATGGCATGGCCCCATCTGCTTACAGCCTGGTATAGAAGTAACCTTTGCCCACCTGTATTTGAAAAAGAAAATGGAAAAACATAATTGTGGTCCAGCTTCACTGAAAGTATGCGACTAATCCCACAGCACACAGTTTGCGTTTTGGCTCTAACACAGAGAACATATTTAACCTCTTCATTCACCCAGGTGTCGCCACAGTGGTTTATTGTGTTATATAGTGTGGGGACCCTCGGGCAAGAGAAGATAATTAATTAAAAATACAAGATTCTACTTTGAACGCAGTGCCTCTCAGCTGACAGCCCCGCAGCCAGCTTAGAGGGATGTTCTTTGTCCGCGTGCGCCCTCTAGTGGTCATTTCATAGGAACTGACACGGTGCTGTGATGTGATGTCATGTGTGAAGCAGGCAACTTTGCTGGAAGCGATTTATCTTATAGAAGCCTGAGACGTGTAGCTGAGCTGCATGTCCCGGCTGTCACCACACCTCCAGCACAGCATCTCCTGACCATCCGGAACTCTCAGCAGCGGCTGACAGCTTGCACCCTGCTCTAGAGGAGCTCCGCCGGGGGGCTTTAATGCATTACAGGTCCTGACTCCTGTCCAACTCCACCAGAGTTCCAAATCCAGGAGAGAAGACAGAAGTTGGCTGTGTCGCTTTGGCTGTTGTGTCCTATGCAAGTTGGTGTCTCCAGCACATGATGCCCTCAGCTCTTCCTCCTGGGTCCCTTTAAGGTGATCTAGCCTTCTTCCACCATAGCCAAACTTTAGATGTTACTTATGGATGAACCTGTGGAGATGCCTACAAGTGAGAATACAACTCTGGGTTTCCAGGTGACTGTTGCATGGGACAATGGCACCTACGCATGGGACAATGGAACCTACAGAGCTGACAATCATACTTATGCCAATGGGACTTTGAGTATAGACTTCACCAGGGCCATGGTAGTTGGGTTCATCCTTGGAGCCTTGATCTGTGCAGCTATTGTGGGCAACATCATGGTGATCATCTCTGTGGTCACCAACAGGCAGCTGAGGATACCCACCAACTATTTAATTATCAACCTGGCCATGGCTGACCTGCTGCTGAGCACCACAGTCCTGCCTTTCTCAGCCACCTTTCAGATAGCCAATTATTGGGTATTTGGGAAGATTTTCTGTGACATCTGGGCTGCCCTGGACGTCCTGTGCTGCACTGCCTCCATATTCAGCCTGTGCGCCATCTCTATAGACAGGTACATTGGAGTAAGGTACTCCCTTCAGTACCCCATTATAGTGACCAGGAAGAGGGTCTTGCTGGCTTTGCTGTGTGTCTGGATTTTATCCACAGTCATCTCTGTTGGGCCATTGCTGGGGTGGAAGCAGCCGACTGCAACTGATGAGTATACATGCAACATAACCACAGAGCCTTACTATGCCATATTCTCATCCCTGAGCTCTTTCTTTGTCCCACTGATTGTGATCCTGGTGATGTACTGCCGGGTCTATGTGGTGGCCAAGAGGATCACCAAGAACCTGGAAGCTGGAGTGATGAAAGAGAGCATGGACTCCAAAGAGCTGACTCTCAGGATCCACTGCAAAAACATGCATGATGGATCTCCCAACAGCAAGTCCAAAAACCAGCAGCCCCGCAGCTCCTTGTCTGTGAGGTTGCTCAAGTTCTCCAGGGAGAAGAAGGCTGCCAAGACCTTGGGGATTGTGGTGGGCTTGTTCATCCTTTGCTGGCTTCCCTTCTTCACAGCTCTTCCACTAGGTAAGCTAAGGTCGGGGGTTAGAACCAAAGTATGGTGTTATTGCTCAGTGTGTCAACACACGATGCACTCTTCTTGAATGGGGTCCATATAAAGCAAACTTTATGTATCTCCCATGTTCAGTCAGATCATATAAACTAATATTCCTCTTCATACAGTATGTCAATTACATGGGAGAACCCACTGCTGAGGTTGAATTGACTGGGGTCCAACTGAAAAAATTGTAGTAAATTATATGGAACATAATATTCATTTATTTAATACTAGTAAGCCCGCTCAAAGCAAATGCTTTAAAAGCCAGTCTGCTGCCTTGTGATTGCCTCTGTGTTTGTGCATGTGTGAGAGAGAAAGAGATGTAGTTTCACTCGCTGATGGCAGTGTTTCGGAGACACACAGACACTAGACATATATATAGATGATGTTCTCCACGCTTTGTATTCCCCAACCTTTGTGGTGTACAAAAAAGTGCACTATTGTATTTAGCTGTTTATAGACACGGGTCAGTTTATCTATTCCAAATCGATTAAAACATATCTTAATCAATGTTAGCTTCCAGGGGTAAAAAACACATTTACAAACATATTATTTTATTATATTAATTTTAAATGTTAGTAAATTTGGGTTCTAGCCCTGGAAGCCCAACATCGCTTAAGATCGTTAAAAATCAATCACAAATTGATTAAAAATATTCTTTAGTAAATAATATACACCGTAATGTCTCATTTTGTCACAGCAGTTCAGGTTTAGCAACCAATTCTGAGTACATTCAGAGAAATGTAATAAGGTCAAAGTCTGCGAAGGTCCAGGATTTCGGCCAAGATTGGCCGTAGTTTTAAAGCAGCAATCATGTACAAAACTCCGCAAACTCGGGTGTATTATATTTCCTTGATGGAGCGTACCCTTGAATTCCTGTAGCTCACCCATCATTTTGAATACATGGGGGCATATTTTTTTTTATAATAATTTATTGAAATACAATACATGGGGGCATATTTAAAACGGTCCGAGTTTGCCGGTTGAGGTACGGATTTCCGGTTGAGATCACCCGGTGTTCCGCTCCTCCTGATTACATGTGCCCCCAGGACACCTATGTCACACATAGGACAGCCAGTAAATGATTGTACTGTGCTAGATGCATGAAGTTTCGTGTTCCAAGTGTATCAAAGGTTTTAACTCCTGGACTAGTGGTCATAATGATAACAGGAAAGAGTCCAAGCAGATCGTTTTCAATATAGATATCATATATATTATTTATTCACATGCTCAATACAGCAACTTTTATTTTCAAGTACAATACTCACACTTTAAAACTGGATTTCCATTGTATTCATTCTGAAACTGGAGAATGTGTGGAGTCAGTGGGAGTTCTATTACTACCAGTTATTTGTATAGCGCACACATATTCCGCAGCGCTGTACAGAGAATATATGAATATTTATATCAGTCCCTGCCCAAGTGGAGCTTACAATCTATATTCCCTTCCACATGTACACGCGCACACATTCATTCTAGGGTTTATTGAAGATAGGATGTTGCTATGGGCAACCAGTCAGATTCTATTCTTCAAAAAGTTGCTAAATAAACAAGAAGTAGATTGTGATTGGTTGCCTATAGCAACATTCCTTCTTCAATAGAACCCCCATGTTAGTAAATAATTTGCAGCATGTGGCGATCAAGGTGTACAATGAAGCTGATCTGACCAATCAGCATATCTGGAGATCCTGTGGTCAGACCCATTGCCTTTCACTGTGCTTGAGGGGAATATGGCCGCTAGGTCAACACAATGAAAGTTTTTTTCCAAAACAGATGGTATTTCATACTCTACCATCCACTAGGGCTAGGAGGGAGACTATAATAATGTGTAATGATATAACTGTGCCCGAAGCATGGCGAGCGCAGCGATACACTGGCACGGCGTCCATGTTGATTTACGTCAAAATTCGGGACAAAAAAAGCCTGAAGAACTCATGTCGTTCTTTAACCGTCAACTTTCCCATTGTGGACCGAATGCTTGTGTAGACCTTCCGACCCTGTCAAACTTAGCCATTTCGACATATTTCATGTGTCGACCTTTAGTGGTCGAGCTTCATAGGGTCGACACCATGACCCATACCTGCTTGAGGAACGAAATCCATAATAATACTATAAAGCTATGGTGAGTGGATAAAATACCCCAGTGGTTTCCCTGGTAGGCGGTAGCTACACATACACGTATTCATTTGCATCGATCATTCATTTACATCACACAATCATTTACCATCTGCACAGCACTAATATAGCCCATCGTGCTATAGGGGAGTTCAGTTTATAAAACGTTTGTCTGTGTGTGTGTGTGTATGTGTGTGTGTGTGTGTGTGTGTGTGTGTGTGTGTGTGTGTGTGTGTGTGTGTGCTCTCGATTGTAGGAAATTAATCCAATATATATTGCATGCCTGTAGTAAATGACGAAGAAACAGAATTTAGGGACTTATTCTAGTTCACTCTTTCTGACAAAATCTTTCTTAGATGGACAAAACCATGTGCACTGCAGGGGGGCAGATGTAAAATGCGCAGAGAGAATTAGATTTGGGTGAGATATTTTGTTTCTGTGCAGGGTAAATACTGGCTGCTTTATTTTTACACTGCAATATAGATCTCACTTTGAAGTAAAACCCCACCCAAATCTAATTCTCTCTGCACAAGTTACATCTGCCCCACCTGCAGTGCACATGGTTTTGTCCATCTAAGAAGGATTTTGTCAGAAAGAGTGAACTAGAATAAGACTCTATGTTTCTAATAATTGTACAATTCTATATAAATGGGTCTATAAACTCACAAGGGTATTTTTTGTACTTAGTTGTAAGCATACCACCTAGCTGTCCCGGGGGCCGGCAGTGTCCCGTGGTGGTAGTGTCACCCCCACCACTATCTCCCCAGCCCCACAGGCTGCAGAATAGATGCTGTGCGCCTACGCTGCTAGACATGCCCCCACAGTGGTGAAAAAAGGCCATGCCCTGTTTTGCTTGGCCCCGCCCAAAAAGACCCGGCCACACGCCTTTGCCGTGCGAGGGGTCCCACTGCAGTCAAACACAAAGTTCAGAGGTATGCTATAAATACTGCATTATCTTGGCTTAAGTACCTAAATACTGGTAGAAATAAAGCTATTCTCTGTAAATCACACTGGTTACAGACCTTACAGGAGGTCTCTTAGTCATGCAGTCACTGGGCCTGATTCTGGTTCACTTGCAAAAGGAAATTCTCTCTCTAATAGACAAAACCATGCGCACCGCTAGTGGGGCAGATTAACATGTGCAGAGAGAGTTACAGTTAGGTGATATTTTGTTTCTGTGCAGGGTAAATACTGGCTGCTTTATTTTCACACTGCAATATAGATATCAGTTTGAAGTACAAACCAAACCCAAATCTAACTCTCTCAGCACATGTTAAATCTGCCCCATCTGCAGTGCACATGGTTTTGTCCATTAGAGAGAGAATTTGCTTTTGCAAGTGAACCAAAATCAGGCCCACTGTGTGTGGGATTTTCACAAGGACGTTCTCACATCAATGTGCACAGTTGTAGATCCTTGAAAATATGTTTTACAGATAGTTCTATAAAACATTTTCTGGCGACTATCATTTTACTGTTATACTATGCCCGCGGTTCCCAATCTCTTCCGAATCACGGCACAATAGAGAAATACAATATTTGTCACGGGACATTTCTTCAGAAAGTGTTAAATTGTGTTTATGTACGTCATCCTTGGGCTCAGTTTTGTGGTGAGGGGCTGCATTATCTTCTTTTTGTCCACAGATTTTGCTATTGGAAGCCCCAAAATCTGGTTTTATCTGTTAATTTTAATTGGTCCTGGACTATCAGCCCAGGACACCTCTGCAAGTGTCCCAAGGCAGCCCAGGGTCCCACAGCACACAGTTGGGGAACCACTGTACTATGCCATTCTAAAATGTATTAATATTTCAGCATGTACCAATATTGGGTTCATGGCTGTATAAAAAAATGTGACAAACGTTATGTGAAATCTAGTACTGTCGCCGGTTGTCATGTGTTTTTTTTTTCTTCTTACTGACTTTGACTAATTTTAACTGTCTATACATTTACTGACAGTTCCTAATCATGTCAACACTATCCCTTATAGAATGACAGCTCAAGGAAATGTAACACGTTTTTTTCAGCAGCTTTCTGCTAGCGGCTTTTGCACTAGACTGACCAGCCTATCGGATTTGTATTCCGAACAAACAGGCCCCACCCACTTGTCTCACATTCCTTAATTATCGGCATTATTAAAACAATACGAAATACCTGCAATCAATGATATATTCCTATTCCAATATAATTTTTCCAACAAGGTGACACTGAAATAATTTTTCCAGCAAAAGCCTGTTTATTATACCCTTTTTACACCACCGCTAAATCTCGGGTTTTTCCCTGGTGGACCCGGGTCAGCGGCGGTGTAAAAGGGGTTAACCCATGTTCCTTTAAACAGGACTTCTACCCAGGTCCTAACCAGTGTAGAACACTAGCAGGACTTGGGTAGAGGGCAGTGTAAATGGTTACACCAGGTCGTCCTACTTGTATCCCGTTTACAGCAAGGGGTAAGCCCAACCTCCGGACCACAGCATCCTGTGGTCAACATGGAGGTTGGGCGGGGGGGCGCACACAGCTTCCGCTGCTGTCTGCTGTACTCTGCAGACAGCAGCAGAGGCAGGGAGGAGGTGAATGGATGCCTGTGTGTGGCATCCATTCACCTTGCGGACGGGGGCTGGGGGGGTGCACAGGGGCAGCCCAGCAGCTTACCTTGGTGCTGGGCTTGCCCCCAGCATGATGACCAGCGGGCCCGGCGGGGTGATCGGCGGTCCCAGAAATTGGAGATGATGTCATGTCCAAGCGCCGCCCCTGTTTACACTGTGAGTCGGCACCGCAGTGTAAACGGTGCAAATCCCAGATCCGACCTGGCTTGGACCCGTGTTCCAAATACAGGGTTGGATCCAGGATTTGAGTGTGAAAGGGATATAGGTTTTCATTCAATCGCTATTTTTCTTCATCTTATATAGACAACTACTTTTACATATATTTTAGGCTTTCTGAGCCACATATGAATATGAAGGTACTTACTGGTATTGTTGCTGCGTTGAATTAAAATTCCAAATTGGCAGTGGTGTGGTATGGAGTCCAACAGTTGAGATTCCAATGGTTATTAGACTGATGTCGGAATCTGACTGCCGGTACTCCAATAGCAGGAAGAGTGCAAAGAAGCCCCTTGTGGGCTCGCCTCGCTGCAGGCTCGGGGGCTTGCTGCGCTCGCCACAGGTTCTATTCTCCCTCTATGGGGGTCATGGAATCCCACAAGCGACAGTCGCCATTCCGACTGTTGGGCTATTAACAGTTGGGATTCCAACATTGGTCTGCGGACTGTGGTGAGGTCATCCGGCACCCATTGGCACCCATTGGCACCCATTGGCTGCTCTTAGTAAATTTGGGTGTAAAATTATGTTTTGTTTGTTTTTTGTGTAAAATATCTGCTAAAAATTCCAGCGTTGCTCACATTTGTTATATAAATTCAAATAAAAAATGTTGTATAAAAAAAAAACATTTCCTATATAAGGTAAACATTACAGGTCATTATGATGAATACAAATGCTTGCTTGCCAATTTTCACACCTATTTTGACTAATTCATTTGGCACTCAAAGGGTTAAGGGGTAGATGTATGAAGCAGTGATAAGGGAGAAGTGGGCCATTGCAACCAATCAGCTGCTCTGTATAATTTTAAATTATGCAAATTGTAGATGTTACTTCAGAGCTGATTGGTTGCCATGGGCAACTTCTCCTCTGGCTCACTTCGCCCTTATCACCGCTTCATACATCAATCCCTAAGTTCTGTATTTTGTATTTTGCTGCCCCTTTCAGACCGCACTTTTTACTCGTTATTTTGCTGTTTTTGTACCATTTTAAAACGGTTATTTGTGCAGTCTGAAAGGTGCAGAGTGAATTTACCGGTTCTATTGAACTGGTATTTCTAAACGGTAATAAAGCAGGGTTCTACCCGTTTCAGACCGTTTTTTTTCATCCACTGTTTTCTATGGGTTAAAACGGTTTCAGTGTTGTGAAGGAACAAAAACTGCATTGAAATACCGTTTAAGGCAGTGGTTCCCAAACTGTGTGCCTAGGCACCCTGTGGTGCCTCGGGACCCTTGCCGGGGTGCCTTGAGTTAGTGGTTCAGGACCAATGCAAATTATAGTCCTTGAAATAGTCAAAACCAGTGCTCGCGGCTATGAATCATAAACTATGTGAACAAACATAAGTGAATCCTGTCCCTCAGTCATAATTAAACCTAAGGATGACATATATTTAATATTGTTTTCTAAATTTCTCAATACGAAACTTTTTTTATCCTAGGGGTGCCGTGAAAAAAAAAAAAAGATACTCTGGGGTGCCGTGATTCAAAAAAGTTTGGGAGCCACTGGTTTAAGGACAAAAACTGCACTGAAATACCATTTAAAGACATGCGGTGTGAAAGGGGTTTTAGCTGGCAGACCCGTTTTTAGAAACGTTTTAAAATACCTGGTCAAAGCCAGTTTTGCGGTCTGAAAGCAGCATAATTGTTTTATATAAACTGTGTCGTATTTTAGCTTTTCGATTAAATCTGTTGCTATCTCTTGTTTGTTGAGTTGTATATCCTGGGGCGTATCGTATAACTAATATTTATAGTTTTTACCTAAGCATTTATAATGTTCTGCAGGATACTTATTGGCCGTAATATTTTTTTCAGATACATATATTAGGTATTGACATAGAAAACATCTGGTTTCTGTGTGTTAACAGCTGTATTGTGTAGTTATCACATCAGTCATTTCTCTTTATAGATGGGGTCATTAAAAATAAATGTTATCCCTTTCAAACCAGTTTTCCTTGTGTCAGTTACGGTCTAGTTTGCCTTGGCATACTGAGCTTCCTTGTTTCTCAAGATTAATTAAGCATAACGTGTTTCTCCACTCCGAGAGTGTTTGACTTTTGTATTTACCTTGTGTAGGAATTGTGCATGCTTAATAGGCTTATGTTGCAGCTAATATTGTAGATCTAAGCTCAGTTCAGTGGATCTGGATACACAGGATGTGATTTTTATCCCAATATGGCGATAGAGTGTACACAGCACCAGGACGCGATGATTGGTCGAAGGTGGTCTTTTGGCACCCAATATAGTGAGTGCTGCACTGACTATGGGCCTGATTCAGAGATGTATGCTAACCTGATGACCCAATTTTGCACATGTGCAGCCCACTGTCTATAAGTCCGCTTACAGGTTCTCCTAGCCACAGCTTGATTTACGGTGGCCCTGAGCACTAGCGTTCCCCGAAACTGGGCAAATTATCCCATTTTCCTGGGAGGGACAAGACCTGGATCTGCAAGGCTGCACTCAGATTTCCTGGCCTCGCATGCTGCCAGGAAGCGTCCAGCCTGAGCAAGCCTCAGCATTACACAGCCATCGCAACTGTTATCGTTGCAATGGCAATTCACGGCCGCATCTACAGACACTGCACTCAGATCACAAATGCCATATGGGAGGTGTACATGTAATATAGACAACCCCTGCTGCATTTGCATATTGGTGGATGGAATTGGGAGTCCCCCCTGTCACCGGCTGAGCAGCATTAAATAGCCGCTGTGCACATGCGCAAGCGTCTATTCCCGCAGCCGGAGGTGAAGGGATGGCTCGAAGCTCACAGAGTCTCTGAGCCATGACCCCACAGCGTCAAAACGGGGGCGTGACCTTGCCGGATGATGCAAATTATAGGCCATGCCCCTTTTGGCAGGCCCCTAATGCATATGTCCATCTTACCGGAGTCTGCAATTTGGGAGGTATGTATCTAGCTTATCTAGCTTATTCTATAGTATTACAAAATATCACCTAAGGAATGGTAATCTCCCCTGCTATGTGAGTTCTCCAATGCCTGATATGGATGAGTACAAACACTTATACCATGAGAAAGGATTGCTTTATTATAGGCCCAATTCCAGGTCTCACGCAATGTCCATGTTCGCGGGGCTCAGCAGTGTTTTCCTATAGTACATGCGTGAAAATCTCTAAAAACTTGTACTGTGACAGTCTGCACTTAGCATGGACCTGCTTCAAGTTTCGATGATGACACTGCATCTAGAGTATACTTACCTGGTGGCGGCAAGCAGGTCCCTCCTCCTCCTCCGTGGAACATCGTCCCTGTGACACTTTCTAAATTAAGGCTCCCTGCAGTGAATGAAAAGGCTCTGTCCCATGCATAGTGGAATCCCTACCTTTATGGACACCCGGTGCCGATTATATACAGTACGTGGGCGTAGCCACGTGCCAGTAAACATGGGGCATTGTCTCAGTGGGTAGGAGACACGGCCATGTATGTCAGGGCATGGCCTTGAATCCTGAACCCCTGGTTTTATAACTGCAGAGGTCAGGAGATGCAGGCTGCCCCAGGTCTGCATTGCAGGCTCTTACACTGTGATAGGAGCTGGGTGCTGCACTTAATGTTACAGTGGCTCCTGTCACTGAGGAGGAGCCGGCACTTTGGTGACGTGACAGCCAGAGCATTTACTCTCTTGTGTGCGTGTGTGTGTGCTATCTTCCTGAAACCATGGCACTGTGGAGGAGGAGGGATTCGCTTGCTGGCACAAGGTCAGATGCTGAGGTTATGGAGGGGGGCACTGCTCAGGGGAGTGGGCCCGCTGCACCCATGGGCATTAGTACTCCCCTGAGGCAGCAGTTACAGCTGATTATGTGTAAGTGCCGTTTGCACATTTGGAAGCGATATAGTGAATCCAGTTATTTTCCTCTCTAAATCGATGTTGGCGATGTTCCTGAGCTGTCTCTCTAATAGCAACATGCATGTACACTAGGGAGCAGGGTTGTTTTGGTGCTCCTCAGAAGCACAGACGGAGATGCAGCCCAGGATAAAGGCCATAGATCTTCTAGATAGTATCTTCCAATAACATCCTATTACCAAAAATACATGGTTTTCTATGAAAAAGCTTTATTTAAAGAACACAATGAAACAAACTCTGTAGGTAACATATACTCTTAAACACAGTGTGTGGTCAGTGTTAAGAACAACGTGCTACTGAAATCTAAGACATTCGGAACAACCTTATCTGGACGGGAATGAGTACCACGCTGATCGTGCTCTCAACAAATTAATTGAGCATGACCAGACTGTGGCTAGAACTCTTCCATATACAGAGCTGCCAGCGTGCTACAGTGGTGACAGGTTTAACAAGCGAAACGTGGAAATAAAATATCAGCCAATCTGTGCCAGCAGAGCAATCAGGGAAATGGACTCCGCAGAACATTCCTACCCACATTCAGTGCGTGGGATGTAGTGTGCTTGTTGATGAATCAAAATGTTGACAAGTAGGTTCCACAATGTCTGCAAGTGTCGACAAACCTCATGTAACCTGATTGCTTTAGCATTAATTAAAATCCTTCCAGTTGTTTAGCACCTTCTAGAATAGGCATGTCCAAACTGTGGCCCTCCAGCTGTTGTGAAACGAGAAGTCCCATCATGCCTTGCCACATTTTTTCTATGAGGGAATGCTGAAACTATGGCAAGGCATGTTGGGATGTGTAGTTTTCACAGCTGGAGGGCCACAGTTTGGACAGGCCTGTTCTAGAAGATACTGTAATAGATAGTATCTGATTGGTTGCCCATAGCAACATCCCAGGTGAAATAGAACTCCCATCTTAAGGCCCATACACACTAGATTCTAGATGATTATCTTTCCAATCTGGCTGGTTGGAATGAAAATCTGGAAATTTCTGGGAACAAATTGCAATCGACCGTTTGCTCCCAAATGCTGGAAAATTGACAAAAGTTGTCATCTGCATTAAAGCCCGTACACACTAGAAGATACTGCCATCAATCTCGTTCAGAAAGGGGCTTCTGAATGATATTGATGGCAATATCTTCTAGGGAATGGGATAATTTGGTCTACGGCAAGTTGGTCAACAGTCATTAGGCCAACATGGTTCTAGGTCGACATGGTTCTAGGTCAACATGGGAAGGTCGACATGGTTCTAGGTCGACATGGCATTAGGTAAACAGGTCATTAGATCAACACAACCATTAGGTCGACATGGGGTTTTTCACTGTTTTTTGACCCAAATGGGCACTGGTTAAAGTGCTCCACGTCCCCTCGCATGGCTCGCTGAGCTCCCCATGCTTCGGGCTCGGTGCCTCGCCACTCTTGGCACACTATTTTTTTCTCCCACAGTGCCCTAGTGGATGGTAGAGCATGAAATACCGCCGGTCAGCACATGTCGTGTTGACATGGACACCGAAACGTAGCACCGAGTCCGGCGGTTGACGTCTTCGTCCCGGAGGCCACAAATAATAGTCAGCTCATACTGACTTTTATTTGCGAAGGCAGGAGAAATCATTTGATGGTCTTTGTTACACATCGTTGGCGGGAGGGGCGGGTATTCGGGCAGGCAATGGGGATCATAGCGCACAGGTGCGACTCTAACTAGTGACAGAAAATGGATAAGGATCATAAATTCAAAGGGAATTGAGGTTTACTGACCGGAAGCTGGTATTTGGGGGTGGTAACTGGCTGTTTTCAGGGAGTTCCCGAAAAAATGTACGCATGCCCATGCATTTTAAGGAAGGGTCTGTGACATTAGGGCCAGCCTTGATCAGCCTATTTGTGTCGCAGATGACTGGTACCACATCTGCACAGACTGGGAAAATCATTAGATGGTTCGGGAATTGCGTAGGGAAAGCAAATAGCGTTCTCTTCGTAATTCAGTCGCAGATTTGCATGGGCGAGTTCTCTTTCCATCTGGGCTACGGCTATCTACTTGAATCATCTGCAACTTTGCAGATGAGCAATCAGGCCTGAATCAGGCCCTTTGTTCATTTGGATACATCCGAAGCATTAACCATCGTAAAGCAAATATTCTAAGTAGAATACTTCTCATGGTAAAAATTCAGACTCTCAAAAATTTGGTTAGTTTAGGTAGTAATAAAGGTGCGTACACACTGGCTGATATAGGATGATTGAACGGCTGATATATCGATTCACCATCGATCAGCGTGTACAAACGATATATGTGTGAGCGGCGTGGTTCCACAGATATATCACGTCGATATATCATATCGGCGTATTGTGCTGTGTGTAATGGGCAATCCACCGACTGTCCGTACAGCCACGTTGGGTGCCGCCGGTGGTTGCAAATACGCCCGCCCACTTGTGATGACAGTTGCGACAGATCGGGAAGTGTGAATGGAGAACACTCTGCCCAATCCGTCCGTAGATATATCTATAAGTGTGTCCCTAGCTTTAGGGTTAAGCAGTAATTAAGATTTAGGGATATTCAGCCACCAGGATTGAGGTTAGGCTGAGGCTAAATAGGAGTATCGACTTTATGACTGTCTATATGCGAAATGTTGACATTCAGAAATGTTAAACAGAAAAAAAAATGCAGGTGCACTAATACTGTCAGTAAATATTATTTTGATAAACTCCTACAATTAATTAGGAGTCAAGCACTAATTTGGCAAATATGTGTTGGGCCTGTCCAACACGCTCAGTTGAACTTCATTAGATGCAGTGGTGTAACTATAGTCCTGCAGCCCATGCGGTGGCAGGGAGGCGCTGAGAAGGTGTGGGCGCCGGGGGGGTCTGCGGGGCTATAGTTACCCGCTGCCATCTTCCCCTGCCGCTGGCCAGTACCTCCTGCCGCCGGCGCTTCTGTCGGGTCCCGGCTCCTGCAGCTAATAAAAAGTGACAACCAATTAAGTTGCTAGAGGAGGCCGCCGCCTCCTCTAGCATCCTCAGAAACTGTCTGCATTATGGGGGCAGCCATTTTCTGAGTATATGAGAGCCGGGACCTGACAGAAGCGCTGGCGTCGCCGGCAGGAGGTACCGTCTGCACGGGGGGGGGGGGGGGGGGGTGTTAACCCTATTGAATAGTTACACCACTGATTAGATGGGTCCGTAACATCCCTAATACTAATACATTACATACATTTTCCAGGTCTTGCCTGTAATTATAGCCCATTGTTATATGTACACCAATAGGTATGTCTCTGCGCTATAAATTTGAAGCAGGGCTGATACAAACAGACAAATATCTAGTAAAACATCAATTTAAAAAGTGATTTGTTATTCATACAGTATATAGGTATCTAAATTGCATAAATTTGCACATCAATGACAATTTATAAAAAATTAGTAGTGAGAGATGGATCTATACTGACCAATTGATAAATGAGAAATATATCAAAATGACTCTTTGATAAAGCCCCAAATAGGGGCGAAACGCGTCAGTTACCAGATCCCCTTAGTGCGATTGACCGGTGATATGTATGTATGAGGCATGAATCCGGATTTTGTTTTATCCCTACAGTGTCCAATGTCTGTGACTGCAGGGTAAAAACTGGGGTGTAAGCTAATCTTTTCCTGCAAGGCCCCGGCCATAGCAGCAAGGCCACGACCCTTGTAGCAAGGCCACGCCCATTATTGCTCATGGAGGGGGGGGCACAAGTATTTATTCTCCTTACTCCCCAAACGGCACATTTTCCCATATATGCACTCTAAACGAATATTGAAACTTAACATTGATAACTAAATTATTGGGCAGTATAATATAAAATAGTGCAACATACGGGAAAAAGAGGTGGATGGCCATAAGAAATGTCAGATCTCAGTTTGCACTGGGATCATGTGTATACAAGGGCGTAGTCCCCACATACATCACGTGTTGGAGATATGGGCCCCCCAGATTGGGAAGTCTGAGTCTCCATCTATTGGGTCGTCATGGGAAAGGGTCATGACCAACCTGCAGCAAGCCTCTTTTACACACCTTAAGCAACAAAATGGCTGATAACAGAGAACAGTAGAGCAGGGATCATTAACTAGCATGCAGCTACAAAAATGTACAAAATAAGTCTGTTATGCTGCTTTAACATTGCAAAATGCAGGGTCACTCCGGGACTTTGAAATGGTTCAGTCCTGGTGCGACTTTGCATTTTGGTCTGTTCAGATCCCCTCTGTCAACCGGCAATATTGCTGGTTTGCTGGCGTCATGTGGGGGCGGGGCAGAGCGGGGGAGGAGGCATCGCTTAGTGTTGGCACTGCTCCTAGCACTGCCTCCTCCATTAGTCAAGTCAAGTCAAGTCAATTTTTTATTGTCATCAACAGCGGGAGAAGAACTCTCACTGCAGACGAAATTGTGTAGTACATAAATACCAGTACAGTAAAAGCAATATCCGTATAATACATATAAAAAAGGGAAGAAAAGTACTAAGGGATACATAAAATCAAACATCATTTCAAGCATTCAACATACGCACTGCTGATGGAAGGAAACTGTTGTGCAAGCGACTAGTACGTGCCCTCATGGTTCTGAACCTTTTTAGCGAAGGTAATTGCTCAAATGAACTAAAAAACGGGTGACTGGAATCGGCTAAAATATTTTTGGTACGCTTTAAAATTCTAGAATTATAGAGCTCCAGTATGGTTGGCAGTTGGACTCCTATAATTTTGCCTGCGGCCTTTACAATGCGTTCTAGTTTTGAGCGCTCCCTAACTGTGCAATTGCCGAACCAGACGATAATGCCGAAGGCCAAAATACTTTCTATCGAGCATCTATAGAAGTTTGTCATGGTGGGCTTGCTCACACCGGCCGCTTTTAAACGCCTCAGAAAAAAGAGACGCTGTTGGGATTTCTTTGTCTGAGCGAGAACATTGCCAGACCATGACAAATTGGCTGAGACCTGAAGTCCCAGAAACTTGACTGACTCCATAATTTCAACATCTGCCTCGTTTATACACACTGGTTTCTTCGGCACCACTAACTTTCTCCTAAAATCAATCACTAATTCTTTAGTTTTTCCCTCATTTAACACTAGGTTATTTCCCTCACTCCAGGCTACCAGTCTCGCTATTTCTTTTCTGTAGTGGGTTTCATCATCCTCACTAATCAACCCCACAACTGCTATATCGTCAGCAAATTTCACAATTTTGACAGAGTCAGAAGACGATATGCAGTCGTGGGTAAACAGCGAGTATTAGTGTGAATAGGAAATTGGTCGCGCAACCCAATTATCCCGTTCACACCGCAAAGCAACACGGCAACAAACCGGTAAGAACCCTTCTTTTTTACTGGTTCATAATGCCATGTTGCTACCATTTTGTTGGACCTGTTAACCCTTTTCACATCGCACCAATTACCGGGTCGAACCATCAAGAAACCGGCATGAACCCCGTAATTAGGTGCGATGTAAAAGGGGTATGAGGTTAATTACATATATATTTGTGAGTGGTATTGGCAGCTCTTTATATTTTCAGATTTAAATTCAAATTGTTTTTACAGATTCATTGAACTGAAATCTTTCCATGTAGGGACATCAGTGTCGGCTTTTGCTTTGTAAAGCTGACATCTCTTTGCTGTTATGATGTATTGCCTGGGTATCAGGGAGCCAGATAAAATATTTAGCTTTACATTTGCATGTTTCTGGAGCTGCCAAGTACTTCTAGCTGCCAGTCATGTGCGACAGCACTGGAAGGCAACTTGTGTCTCGTTGGCTGGTGTGGGACTACAAGTCCCAGTCCGTCTTGGTCAATTCACAACAGTAGGCTGGTTTTAGATTAAAGTTTGCACACCCCTAGGAGTGAAATATCATTTTTTTTTAAATGATTGATAATATAATAGTTTATTTTAATAAATTTTTCCAGGACAGCATTATAGTGATCGCTATATGCTAACTAGAATATGTCAGCAGCACGATCTCCCCTCTGATACATACTGTACCACTCCGCTCCTGACCAGTAATAATTGCTGGAACAGACGGCATACAGGAGAATGCAGTCACTGGAATAGACTTCTGTAGGTGCAGATGAGTCTCTCAACACCAGCATCTGTCCTGTATGCAGTGGCGGCTCCTACTTTATAGTAGGAGGGGGGCTGCAGCTGGACAGCACCCCCCCCCCCCCCCCCCCACGCCGCTGCTCCTAGGTGATCCACAGCATTGATGTTCCAAGGCAGTCCCTGCCTCCGCTACAGTCCCAGCACTTGGATGATGACAGGCACTGCCGCAGGCGCAATACCGATCATTGGGGCAGATGTATTAAGCCTTAACAAGAGATAAATGCAAGCGTCATAACATCCAGCCAATCACCTCCTAACTGACATGTTACAGGCTGTGTTTGAAAAAGTGAGAGGTCATGCTGAGCCTGCTGTCAGCACAGCACATGCTGTAGGTGTGTGCTGCTGCTGCTGCTGAGATTACAGTTTTTAGAGTTTTCTTTCACCCTCCGCTAAACATTTTGGGGGCATGGCCAAAGTGTGGGAGGTGTCCACACCTCCCACACTTCGGCCACGCCCTCAAAATTTTACCGAGGCCCGGCATTCCTCTCGGCTGCTCTGTATATCCCAAATTATCCCACGCAACTTAGTTTTCTAGAATTATAAATGTCTTTAATTAAAACAAACTGTTTTGTGAGAATTGGGTAATGAGAGAGTAGATTGGAAAGGCCAAACTTGAGCTAAGTAAATAAATATACTGTTCTCTGGAAACAGATATGCAGATGTGAGTCCAGGACGAGGTTTTGTGAATAGCACAGAGGTGACATGTGAAACCTCTTCTGTTATAATTGTCTCCAGTGAAAATAACGAAGAATGTTTACTATACGGGGTACTAATATATGATTTAGGGAATGATGTAGTATTTCAGTGATTGGCAGCATCAGACATACTTCATAGGTACAAGGGGAGTCTGTGTCCTGTGCTTAATCCTGGAGTTGATTATTAGATGGACAGTCAATAGAGCTTCAAACTGTGGACCTGCAGATGTTGTGGAACTACATGTCCCAGCATGCCCTGACAGTTTTGGCATGCTCTTATACAGGGGTGGGCAACTATTTTGGCTCGAGGGCCGCTTAACAAAACCAGAAAATATTGGAGGGCCGCACACATAATATCTTGTATATACAATACCAGTCACGAAAAATGCTTTAAGATTTTTATCAGGCACCAGCTTACTTTAAATTTTTAAGGGCCGTGGACACTACAATAAAAAAAAATGAAATGATATATAGTGCAGGTTTGTACGGCGGCTCTCACAGGATTTAATTATTTAAAAGTATGGTCTGCATTTTCTTTTAAAGAATTAAGTACTGTGAATGCCGCCGCAGTACTTCGTACAAACCTGCAATATATCTCGGGAAGGCGTCGGAAGTAATTTTCAATTGCGGTGGAGTGCCGGCACGTGCAAACATCATATATATATATATATATATATATATATATATATACACACACACACTGTGTGTGTGTGTATATATATATATATATATATATATATATATACATACACACTGTGCATATATATATATATATATATATACACACTGTGCATATATATATATATATATATAAACACTAATGAACATAACATAATTGTCAGTTCCTTACTTTGCAGCCGTTTTGCTGCCTCATAGATTTGCGTGCCAAAAATCCTAGTGCGCCCGCCCTGCACATATTCGGGGAGCCTGGGAGGGGACGCAGAGAAACTTAAATACTGTTGCTGCTGCCGCTGATGCCTGTCTGTGGCTGCCCCGCCGCCGCCGCTGATGCCTGCCTGTGGCTGCCCCGCACAGAATTTCTTGGAGCCTGGGAGGGGACCCGGTGAGCGGTGACAAACAGCTGCTGCCGCCACCGTTAATGAACGTCTGTGCCTGCCGCGCACAGCATTTCTGGGAGCGTGGGAGGGGATGCGGTGACGCGGCCGCGCCAACCAATGGTGGGGAGGCGGCTGCCGTGTCATCACGTCCCCTCCCACACTCCCAGTAATCCTGTGCGCCGTGTACAGACGGACATTAACGGCGGCTGCGCCATTACCAAAGTAAACAAGTATGACAAGCGGCTATAGTCGGGCCGCTTGTCATACTGACATCTGTCAGAGCGGCAGGCCAGGCCTAAGCGGCTCGCGGGCCGCATCCGGCCCGCGGGCCGCCTGTTGCCCACCACTGCTCTTATAGGAAAAACTGTGGCAATAGTTCCACAACATCTGGAGGGCCGCAGTTTGAAGACCCATGGATCAACATGCATTAGGTAGACAGTATCAGAAGGTTGGCAGGGTCAAAAGGTCAACATGGGAAATGTTGACATGAAAATGGTAGCCACATGAATAGGTAGACATGAGTTTGTCACATTGTTTTGATGTTAATGTCGACAACTGTCAACATGGACCCCCAATTAGTGTAACGCACCACATCTCATGGCTTGCTGCGCTCGCCATGCTTTGGACTCAGTGCCTCGCTGTGCTCGGCACATTATTATATTCTCCCTCTATACCAACATGGATGGTCAAGTAAGAACGGTTAAAAAAAAATCATGAAAAACTCATGTTCACCTCGTCTACATTTTTCATGATGACATTTTGTCCCTGCCGACATTATAACCCTGTCGACCTATTGGATGTTGACCTACTGCATATCCACCTTTTGACCCTGTCGACTTATTGCATGTCGAGCTTTTGGGGTAGACCTATTGTCTGCAAATCAGGGAGCGTGGCCTTGCTCCACTCTATGGTTTCGCCGCTATGGTGCATGGCCAGCGGCTCTGTGATCTGCTCACCATGCCCCCAGCCCATCTGTATCTGTCTGAAAGGTTCTACCCGGGATTTAAGTCCTCTAAAATACCGGGTCCTGCGCACCTGCAATGGACCCCGGATTTTTAAAAACCCGTGTTTGAACCATGTCTAAAATCCCGGGTAGTATGTCTGAAAGGGGTATTAGTAAATAAAACCCAGTGTCTCTCCCCTAACATTATGGGAGCCGTGAGCCAGATGAGAGGGCAGCATGCAGTCAGGGGTAGGTATGGCTGTTACCAGCCCCAGGCTGTCCTGCCCTGTGCACTGGCCACACACCGCTCCTTATGGCCCTGTGCATTCACACCCCTTGCATTGCAACATAGTTTGTCCTGTTGGACTTTTTTTTTTTTGCTGCCAACTTTGAAATAACAAAATCCACAAACAAATATTAAACTGTGAAAGTACACTTCTTGCAATTTACATGAATTGGTAAATTGTGTACGGCTACATAATAGTGTACGACTATGTGTTTGAGTTGGCCAGAAAATTATAGCTCTGTTCTGCGCATGGCTGACCTGGCTCAAACTTAATGTTATACTATTTGCCAAATGTGAGCTGAACAAAGCTAAACAAAGATCTTCAATCACAGAAGTGTTCAATGTATGATTAAAAAAATATCGCTAAAATATTTATTTATAAAAGGTTTTATGATGATGTGACTGGCTAAACGGTAATTTGGGTTCTGTTGACAATTTTAGTGCAAGAATTTTTGTTGGGCATCATACTGGTTAAATCTGATTGCATTTCAGGTTGGTTCAAAACTTTCCAGTTACTGTGGTTCTCTGTGATAATATGGCAATCATTGGGATGCAGTATGTACTGTTTGGTGGTCACTATGATGCTGTGTGTGTATTATATGGTGATGGTTGGGATGCAATGTGTACTGTATGGTGGTCACTGGGATGCTGTGTGTATTATATGGTGATGGTTGGAGTGCAATGTGTACTGTATGGTGGTCACTATGAGGCTGTGTGTATTATATGGCGATCATTGGGATGCAATATGTACTGTATGGTGGTCACTGGGATGCTGTCTGTATTATATGGTGATGTTTGGGATGCAATGAGTACTGTATGGTGGTCACTGGGATGCTGTCTGTATTATATGGCGATGGTTGGGATGCAATGTGTACTGTATGGTGGTCACTGGGATGCTGTGTGCATTATATGGTGATGGCTGGGATGCAATGTGTACTGTATGGTGGTCACTGGGATGCTGTGTGCATTATATGGTGATGGTTGGGATGCAATGTGTACTATATGGTGGTCACTGGGATGCTGTGTGTATTATATGGTGATGGTTGGGATGCAATGTGTACTATATGGTGGTCACTGAGATGTTGTGTTTACTGTATGGCAAACACTGGGAACCAGTATGTACTATATGGTGGTTCCTGGGATGCTCTGTGGACTTTATGGCAGTTATGGTTTAATAACATTGCCAGTATATAGTATTGACAACCTTGACTATGTGAAAGCATTGCCGGGCATATGGGAGAAGTAGTCTCATTGGGTGGTTACCATATCTTACTGTAGCATATGCTGATACTTCAAAAATAACTTAGGTCTTAAATTACCTCTAGGAATTACGGAAGCTGACTGTTGCTGTAATTTGACAGTGAATAACTGTGTAGCAAATAAATGACATTCCTTAGCAAAGTCTGTCACCATGGAAACAATCAGTGTAGTACACAGTGGAACTGCTTCAGCGTTGTATGCCATTTTTTCTGTACACAACTCAGATCTCCACTTGCGACTTTTAGGAGTTGTACGGTGGTAATGTGGTGTTCCCATGTAGGATAAGTGTTCCCTGGGTGTGCTGACAGACGTGCAGGCTATAGTATGCTTAATACTGGGGTAGGACTGGTACAACTGTGCGCTGATAATTATGATGACTCCTTTCACCAGCTGATGTATGGGGATGCTGTGGTCACATAGCTGCGGCTGCAGGTGCGAATCCGAAGTGAGCATGATTTCATTTGGTTTACTTGCAACTCAAAATCCGGCCCGCTATGAATTTATTCTAGATCAGTGATGGCTAACCTTGACACTGTTGAACTATACATACCAGCATGCCCTGCTGAGCTAAATCCCGGGTTGATGCACGTTCATGTGCAAAAACCCGGGATATTTTTGCAAGTGTGAAAGGGATATTACATTCATTTTATGGCAAATTGCAGCAGCAGTATATTTTGGACTTTCTAAAATACAAGGCAGAAGTCCTATTCTAAGTGTCACAATTAAACAGGGATACACCCTGTTTGTTTTTTCCTGCCATAATACTGAACTAGAGGGAGGAATTCCCTAGGAGGAAGAAGTGACATATACACGTTCATGTGGGTTTAATTGTCCTCTCATGTAAAGCCGATCCTAACCAATTTGATGCTCTATGCAAGATTTTGTCTGCTGCCCCCTAGCACTGCCACCAGTTCCGCCTCTGACCCAGCACCCCTCTCCCAGCACAGCACCTATTATATAGCAGCACAGATCACAGCAGCACCATGTAGCACCCCTCACCCATAGAGCCATAACTATACATTTGGGGTGGTGTGCCACAAGTCCCCAAAAATAAAACAAAATTGTTTGTTGATTGTATCATTTCTGTACATTTAGATTGTAATTTAGATTTTAGATGTAATTTAGGGGGTTATTCTAGTTCACTCTTTCTGACAAAATCCTTCTTAGATGGACAAAACCATGTGCACTGCAGGGGGGCAGATGTAAAATGTGCAGAGAGAATTAGATTTGGGTGAGTTATTTTGTTTCTGTGCAGGGTAAATACTGGCTGCTTTATTTTTACACTGCAATATAGAGCTCACTTTGAAGTAAAACCCCACCCAAATCTAATTCTCTCTGCATGTTACATCTGCCCCACCTGCAGTGCACATGGTTTTGTCCATCTAAGAAGGATAGTGTCAGAAAGAGTGAACTAGAATAAGGCCCTTAGTTTTGTTTGTTTGTATTATTTATCTGTTGCTTCCAAGAAGATGATAGAAAGAATCTGATTGGTTGCTATTGGCATCATCACCTCTTTTAATTTTTAGAAGCTTGAGTAAATTTACTTTAGTAAATTTAGATGCTGGGATGAGGAGCAGTGGCAGCTATTCAGGACTAGATGTTGGGATGAGGAGCCGTGGCAGCTATTCAAGACTAGATGCTGGGATGAGGAGCAGTGGCAGCTATTCTGGACTAGATGCTAGGATGAGGAACTGTGGTAGCTATTCAGGACTAGATGCTGGGATGAGGAGCAGTGACAGCTATTTAGGACTAGATGCTGGGATGAGGAACAGTGGCAGCTATTCAGGACTAGATGCTGGTATCAGGAACTGTGGCAGCTATTCAGGACTAGATGCTGGGATGAGGAGCCGTGGCAGCTATTCAGGTCTAGATGCTGGGATGAGGAGCTGTGGCAGCTATTCAGGACTAGATGCTGGGATGAGGAACAGTGGCAGCTATTCAGGACTAGATGCTGGGATGAGGAGCCGTGGCAGCTATTCAGGATTAGATGCTGGGATGAGGAACAGTGGCAGCTATTCACGACTAGATGCTGGTATCAGGAACTGTGGCAGCTATTCGGGACTAGATGCTGGGATGAGACGCAGTGGCAGCTATTCAGGACTAGATGCTGGTATGAGGAGCTTTGGCAGCTATTCAGGTCTAGACGCTGGGACGAGGAGCTGTGGCAGCTATTCAGGACTAGACGGTGGGATGAGGAACAGTACCAGCAATTAAGGACTAGATGCTCGGATGAGGAGCAGTACCAGCAATTAAGGACTAGATGTTGGGATGAGGAGCTGTGGCAGCTATTCAGGACTAGATGCTGGGATGAGGAACAGTGGCAGCTATTCAGGACTAGACGCTGGGATGAGGAGCCGTGGCAGCTATTCAGGACTAGATGCTGGGATGAGGAACAGTGGCAGCTATTCAGGACTAGATGCTGGTATCAGGAACTGTGGCAGCTATTCAGGACTAGATGCTGGGATGAGGAGCTGTGGCAGCTATTCAGGTCTAGATGCTGGGACGAGGAGCCGTGGCAGCTATTCAGGACTAGATGCTGGTATGAGGAGCAGTGGAAGCTATTCAGGATTAGATGCTGGGATGAGGAGCCATGGCAGGTATTCAGGACTAGATGGTGAGATGAGGAGCAGTACCAGCAATTAAGGACTAGATGCTGGGATGAGGAGCAGTACCAGCAATTAAGGATTACATGCTGGGATGAGGAGCTGTGGTAGCTATTCAGGACTAGATGCTAGTATGCGGAGCCGTGGCAGCTATTCAGGTCTAGATGCTGGGATGAGGAGCCGTGGCAGCTATTCAGGTCTAGGTGCTGAGATTTAGAGCAGAGGCAGCTATTCAGGACTAGATGCTGGGATGCTGAGCAGTGGCAGCTATTCAGGTCTAGATGCTGGGATGAGGAACAGTGGCAGCTATTCAAGACTAGATGCTGGTATCAGGAACTGTGGCAGCTATTCAGGACTAGATGCTGGGATGAGGAGCCGTGGCAGCTATTCAGGTCTAGATGCTGGGATGAGGAGCTGTGGCAGCTATTCAGGACTAGATGCTGGGATGAGGAACAGTGGCAGCTATTCAGGACTAGATGCTAGGATGAGGAGCCGTGGCAGCTATTCAGGATTAGATGCTGGGATGAGGAACAGTGGCAGCTATTCACGACTAGATGCTGGTATCAGGAACTGTGGCAGCTATTCAGGACTAGATGCTGGGATGAGGAACTGTGGGAGCTATTTGGGACTAGATGCTGGGATGAGACGCAGTGGCAGCTATTCAGGACTAGATGCTGGTATGAGGAGCTTTGGCAGCTATTCAGGTCTAGACGCTGGGACGAGGAGCTGTGGCAGCTATTCAGGACTAGACGCTGGGAGGAGGAACAGTACCAGCAATTAAGGACTAGATGCTCGGATGAGGAGCAGTACCAGCAATTAAGGACTAGATGTTGGGATGAGGAACAGTGGCAGCTATTCAGGACTAGATGCTGGGATGAGGAACAGTGGCAGCTATTCAGGACTAGACGCTGGGATGAGGAGCCGTGGCAGCTATTCAGGACTAGATGCTGGGATGAGGAACAGTGGCAGCTATTCAGGACTAGATGCTGGTATCAGGAACTGTGGCAGCTATTCAGGACTAGATGCTGGGATGAGGAGCTGTGGCAGCTATTCAGGTCTAGATGCTGGGACGAGGAGCCGTGGCAGCTATTCAGGACTAGATGCTGGTATGAGGAGCAGTGGAAGCTATTCAGGATTAGATGCTGGGATGAGGAGCCATGGCAGGTATTCAGGACTAGATGGTGAGATGAGGAGCAGTACCAGCAATTAAGGACTAGATGCTGGGATGAGGAGCAGTACCAGCAATTAAGGATTACATGCTGGGATGAGGAGCTGTGGTAGCTATTCAGGACTAGATGCTAGTATGCGGAGCCGTGGCAGCTATTCAGGTCTAGATGCTGGGATGAGGAGCCGTGGCAGCTATTCAGGTCTAGATGCTGAGATTTAGAGCAGAGGCAGCTATTCAGGACTAGATGCTGGGATGCTGAGCAGTGGCAGCTATTCAGGTCTAGATGCTGGGATGAGGAACAGTGGCAGCTATTCAAGACTAGATGCTGGTATCAGGAACTGTGGCAGCTATTCAGGACTAGATGCTGGGATGAGGAGCCGTGGCAGCTATTCAGGTCTAGATGCTGGGATGAGGAGCTGTGGCAGCTATTCAGGACTAGATGCTGGGATGAGGAACAGTGGCAGCTATTCAGGACTAGATGCTAGGATGAGGAGCCGTGGCAGCTATTCAGGATTAGATGCTGGGATGAGGAACAGTGGCAGCTATTCACGACTAGATGCTGGTATCAGGAACTGTGGCAGCTATTCAGGACTAGATGCTGGGATGAGGAACTGTGGGAGCTATTTGGGACTAGATGCTGGGATGAGACGCAGTGGCAGCTATTCAGGACTAGATGCTGGTATGAGGAGCTTTGGCAGCTATTCAGGTCTAGACGCTGGGACGAGGAGCTGTGGCAGCTATTCAGGACTAGACGCTGGGAGGAGGAACAGTACCAGCAATTAAGGACTAGATGCTCGGATGAGGAGCAGTACCAGCAATTAAGGACTAGATGTTGGGATGAGGAACAGTGGCAGCTATTCAGGACTAGATGCTGGGATGAGGAACAGTGGCAGCTATTCAGGACTAGACGCTGGGATGAGGAGCCGTGGCAGCTATTCAGGACTAGATGCTGGGATGAGGAACAGTGGCAGCTATTCAGGACTAGATGCTGGTATCAGGAACTGTGGCAGCTATTCAGGACTAGATGCTGGGATGAGGAGCTGTGGCAGCTATTCAGGTCTAGATGCTGGGACGAGGAGCCGTGGCAGCTATTCAGGACTAGATGCTGGTATGAGGAGCAGTGGAAGCTATTCAGGATTAGATGCTGGGATGAGGAGCCATGGCAGGTATTCAGGACTAGATGGTGAGATGAGGAGCAGTACCAGCAATTAAGGACTAGATGCTGGGATGAGGAGCAGTACCAGCAATTAAGGATTACATGCTGGGATGAGGAGCTGTGGTAGCTATTCAGGACTAGATGCTAGTATGCGGAGCCGTGGCAGCTATTCAGGTCTAGATGCTGGGATGAGGAGCCGTGGCAGCTATTCAGGTCTAGATGCTGAGATTTAGAGCAGTGGCAGCTATTCAGGACTAGATACTGGGATGGATAGGAGGGTTAATGATCAGTTGGTATAATGGATGGGGGAGGATAGTGTTGCTTTGGTAATCGGGAATCCCGAAAACGAGGAGGGCAGACACCTAAATTCGCCCCTAGGCGTGGCAGCAAATGTTGCCATCATAGTAAATAGTTTATCAGGAAAAGTAAATCAGATTAAGCATATATAATGTATAAGTATATCATTTTACCACTTTCTGCCTTCAAGTACTATTATTGTGTTAGATCTAGTCACTTAATGCAATAAGTCTTATCAGATTTCCATCAATGGCGGCTTAAAGAATTATAACTTTCATTATAATCACAACAGCACCACCTAGAGGGGCAAATCTGTCTTTAATAAAAACTGCACTTAACAAGATGGTTTGAATCTTATAACGCTGTGGTGCTGGTAATAATATCACAGGCCAAGTACCCAGAGGTGCTGCTAGTTAAGATCCATATAAATGTTAAAGTGTTTGTTTAGTGTTTCCACCTACATTTCTGTCAGAGTTTACATGCATACTGATGCATTAAACGGAAATGCTCACAAGTGTTTTGAGAAATATTACATAGTCCTGTGTAAATGGCACCTGAATCACTGCGGGAGGCGCTCCTATTGAATCCAAATCCCACAAACCCTTACTAAACGGAAGAGATTCTTGATTTGGGTGCCCAATACTAAAATGCAAATACTATAATTATGAGGAAATAGACATTTACACATTATTTAGGGTTAATAAAAAGGCTGTGCGATAATTGAATGCGTACAGATCGTAGCGTGCGCATGGCTATCCTGTTATAAAATCCTGCTACTTTTTATCCTGCAATTTGACTTACAGGAAATTGTGCGGGTACATCATTAAAGTGCGAACGCTTTGCTACAGAGTGAAGCGTCTGCACATCACTGGCTACCGCGGCCTGACTGGAAAGCCAGGCGCAGGCCGATATGTATAGCAGCCACTGTGGCCTTCCCCCGGAGCGGCCTGGACAAGCCTGCATTTTCAGAAAACGCCCGGGCCTGCACCAAAGGTCCGTCACTGCCCCCAGTTACGACGGCAGTTCCCCTTTTGGAACTTAAACTGAGATTGTGAGGCGATTGCAGTGTAGGTGTTCATGCATGCACACTGGCGAGCACACAGAGATCTCGATTTTTGTAGATTTGCTAATGCCACTTAAATAGGGCCTACGGGTGGGATGTACTAACAGGAAAATGTGGTAAAAACTCTGTTAGGGATTTAACGCATTTCGTGTATATACAAAGCCCCAGATGGCAGGTTTCCCATGCAGAGGGTAACATTAACATATAGAAACCTATGGGCTTTTTTCTGCATCTGTGCTGTCAAGGTGGATCTTATCGGAACCCAGCTAGCATTCCCTTGCTGCCATGGCGTCCTTCTGTGCATGCCCAGGTGGACTCCTGGGACATAAACCTGAAAGTCTAGGTGGCCATCACAACGGGCAGGACTTATTGGGAGGGTTGCCCTTTGCGTCACTAATTGCATCTGCCAGTACATTGACTAAATGTCCGAGCACTTTACAGCATTCACTCGTCAGCTGGTGTTCACCTAAAGGCCTTGGCAGTGAGGTGCCAGCAGGTGGACTGTATTTCTGGCACTTCAGTTAGTATTTAATCTATGTTTATTTCCTTGCATGCCACAGAGATGCAGGAAAGTATGCAGTAATGTGTGCTACCATGCAGCGCTCCTGAATGTCCCCCTCATACTAAAGATGATGACAGCTTCGGAACTGAAAGCAATTCCACAGCAGCACAGAGTATGTTTGTGAGTGCAAATGCCTCGTAAGAGAGATTGACCTTCCACTTATGGGAGTATGTTACCAAGCACAGTACTGTGGACATTATTCAGGTCCTCACGCTCCCCTGCGTGTGTGACTGTTAAGCACATGTGCAGCTGCTTGGTGCGAGTGGAAGTGGTGAGCTGCTTGTTCGCTGCCTCGTTCGCACTTAGCAATGTGGACAGGGGGCGTGGGGTGTTTCATGGGCATTCCCAGGAAAATGTTGGGCGGTCCCATGGTGATTTCCGTGATGACGTGGGTATGGGGGGGGCAGGCTGCTGATGTCAGTGGATGTCAGCTGCCCGCACAGGGTGCTCACAGATGTAAGACACCAGACAGGTATCTTACATCTGCGAGCGCTGCACAAATCATTCGATGGTCACCTCTGTGTGCCCTCTGAGAATTCAATGCCAATAGAATGTTCATGCGGGTATGAGCACACTTTTACATCCATCGTCTAGCGTAGCGATCACTATTGTTATCATTGGCAATTACACCTATCCCATGCTAGGTGCACAAAAGAACTATGGATTTTGGCTTCACAATACGCATGACTCTTGCCTGCGTTTGCATTGATACCGCGTAGAAACGTCCATTCAGCAGCCATAAAGAAATATCTGACCTGTGAATCACACTCAATGCTAAGCTCATGCCAGTGGCGTAACTAGAGCCCTGCAGCCCCCGCGGTGGCGGGGAGGCGCTTAGTGAGTGAGGGCGCCGGGGGGGCTGCGGGGCTATCGTTACCCGCTGCCTCCACTTAATGCCGCTGCCTGTACCTGCCGTTGTGCCGCATCAGTCTGCGGTACCGGCCGGGTCTCCCTGCTCTCCCGGCTCCTGCATTGAAAACTGACACTTATATAATGGCTGCCCCCATACTGCAGACCGTTTTTGATGATGCTAGAGGAGGCGCAGGCCTCCTCTAGCATCCTTAAAAACGGTCTGCTGTACGGGGGCAGACATTTTCTAAGTGTCAGTTTTAATTAGCAGGAGCCGGGAGAGCAGGGAGACCCGGCCGGTACCGCAGACTGATGCGGCACAACGGCAGGTACCAGAGGACATATAAACGGGGTAAGGTGGTGGGGAGGGGGTAAGGGGGGGGGGGCATTGCCAAACTGTGCGGCGGGGGGGAGCTTCAATAATAGTTACGCCACTGGCTCATGCATAGGTTATACCGCATTTGAACCTGAACCAGAATTGTGATTTACAGTACTGCGATATTGCACTAGTTATTGAATAGGGCCTCTATGTACATAGGAACTCACGAAAGCCGGTCATCCTTACAGTAATATCTTTTATGTGCTTAATTCCAGGTTCCCTTTTCAAACAGCTGGAGCCACCGGCAACAGTGCTGGATGTGTTCTTCTGGCTGGGATACTTCAACAGCTGCATCAACCCAGTGATCTACCCCTGCTCCAGCAAGGAGTTCAAGAGGGCCTTCACCCGCATTGTTACCTGTCAGTGGGGAAACAGGAGGCCGTCTGTTATACGGAGATCCCAGCACCATACTCGGAGCAGCAGCACCTTCACTCAGACACGGAAGGAATCCCTGGACGACAGGCAGTTTATGAATGGCAGCCAGAAGACAATTCTGTCCAGTTCTGAAAGCCCGCGTTATACCAGGAAGCCACCTATAAAGGAGAGCAGCCGTGACTGGAAACATCCGTACGTCCTAGTGGACTCTGATGAAAAACAGACTCAAGAACTCAAGGAGCAGGACAAACCGAGCAATGCCTTGGAGACACCAAATCCCTCAGACTGTAATGACCACAGCACAAGTATTGCAATACAGGACTACAGTGACCGCGAAGCCACCTGAGATGTTCTGGAGGCGTATGGAGGACTATTAATGAAACGGATATATTCCGAGTGCCAATCTAGTTAACGCATCTATGAATGATAGGCATCTATAGTTCTTCTGGGTTTTGTGGAAGCTTATAAAATAAAATTATTTGGATAGGACTTATAAGGAAATGTCATATAATGGACTAAAACAGCAGATGAACAAGGTGGAGAAAAGGATACGGCTACACGCTGGTCACAGAGAGAGGACTAGGACTTTTTATTGATTGGTACCAGATGTTAGTATATACGTGTTCATATATGTGCAACAATAAGGATATCTTGTGGGGAATATACCATGTGCCGTAAGTTTACCCGGAACCTCGAGCATTAGTCACATGGGCCCTTATTCTGATCGGTGCGGTAATATCCGCGTGCGTTCGTGCCGCCGATGTTTTGTGTCTGCGCATGTGCAGAGGCGTCTCTGCGCATGTGCGAGCGGGGCGTACGGCCAAATCCCGCATGAAATGTGAACGCTCCGAACAGGGGGTGGAGAGGGGCGTGATGGGCTATTTGGGCTCATTACCATATGCATACGCCCCGCGTTTCATGGGCGTTCCCATGCAAACGCTGGGCGTACGTATGGTAATGCGGCCGTGACGCAAGTGTAGGGGGCGGGCATATGACATCGCCGGATGTCAGCTGCCCGCCCAGATCTCTGCTTTTGCACGGAAAAATGTCCGTGTGGTCTAAGGTTGCGGGAGCTGGTTGGCCACTCGGTCCTGCATTCGATGGTCTGCGACCATCGAATGATGGGGGAGGTTCCCTGAGATGGTGGAGGCGTATTCCGTGAAAAATACACGTGCGGTCCGTTCGGCCAGCTTCTTACCGCGTACGGACGGAGTCGGCGATCCGTATGGAAGGCGGGGTTTCGCACGCACGGTCCTGGCCGCATATTCGGATCCGGCCGCACCGATCAGAATAAGGCCCATGGTCATTTGGGGGCAAGAATGAGGGTGGACAGAAATGAAATGTATAAATTGCTCGCTGTGTCCACGATCCACTGAACATTCATCCTCTAGGATCTGAAACGGCCATGCTACTGCCCATTTGAATGATCCCATTTCAGAGTTCTATTTGAGTGGCAGCTGATGCAAAGGGAAAACAGGAGCTGAACATTTATGTCTTATTCCCGTGGTCTCCAATAGATAGTTCAAAAGTCTTAAGCCCCATACATACTAGACTACAATTTAAAAGGACCCTTCTGAGCGATATTTAAACAATGTGCGCTCCTGCACGTCGCTACTAACATGCAAGTCAAGTTTGGCTATATAGCCAATGACCGCATGTTAAGCGGGTCCCGGGGATGTCGATGCATGACGTACTGTAGTTTACCGATATTGTTCAGAGTGTACACTCAATATCATTTGCGCGGGAGTTCATAGGCAAATACTGCCGATATTGCTCATACAGCATATGGGCTAGTGTGTATAGGACGGTAGGGCTAGATTTATCAGAGATTGGTGAGGAATAAAGCAACCAATCAGCTTCTGTGTTTATTTTATAGATTAACGGTGCCCATACACTAGTATGATTTGCCCTGTTCTACACGATTTCAATGCATAGGGCCGATAATTTATGAGAAAAGTGTTAAATCGTATGTCATTTAAGGCCCCCATACACTAGCCGATTTTGGTCAGATTTCAGCCAGATCAGTCGGATCTGGCCGAATTCGGACCAAAATCGGCTAGTTTTGATGTCCCCTCAGATCCGATGCGCGGTCCCGTGCGCATCGGATCTGCGTCGGGTGGTCGGACCTGCTGCACGTCCGACCACCCGACTTGGGACCTAGTGGGGCGGCGCGGCGGTGGAGGGAGCAGGGGGGGCTGGGGACGCTGCGGGGGGCACAGGCGGCATAGAGCCGGGCAGGGGGAGCCGGCGGGAGCTGTCAGTATTGAATAATAAAAAAAAAGCCCATACAATGCATGGGCGGCCTGTGATTGGCTGAGCGCTCTCTCAGCCAGTCAGCAATTGGCTGAGAGAGCGC
This sequence comes from Crinia signifera, assembly GCF_055691185.1. Classification (NCBI taxonomy): domain Eukaryota; kingdom Metazoa; phylum Chordata; class Amphibia; order Anura; family Myobatrachidae; genus Crinia; species Crinia signifera. The sequence continues at coordinate 45,080,502 of NC_139220.1, read as the reverse complement.
TCAGCCAATCACAGGCTGCCCATTCATTGTATAGGCTTTTTTTTTCTAGCACTGACAGCTCCCGCCGGCTCCCTCTGCCCGGCTCTATGCAGCCTGTGACTTGTCCCCCGCAGCGTCCCCAGCCCCCCTGCTCCCTCTACCGCCTCGCCGCACAGACGTGTCCCCCGCAGCGTCCCCAGCCTCCCTGCTCCCACCAGCTCCCACCTCTGTAGCCCCCCCCCCCCCCCCCCCCTGCTCCCCGGGTTTTTTACATGTGATAAATCGAGACGATTTATCACATGTAAAAAATGGCACATCAAGTGCCAATCTAATCAAGCTCCCCCGGGGAGCAGCCGGGGAAGCTCAGGGGGAAGTCGGGGGCGACTTGTCCTAAGGATGGGGGCCTTTACTTACAGTTTTGATCTGTTGTGCGGTCCCGTGCGCATTGATCGGATCCAGAGATTGTCGCCACTGCACCAAGGATACATACTTTCCCGGGGCAGTAAATGGGGTCACATGCGATACATCGTTTGTAAAATTACCATATACAATGTATTACATGCGATCTGGCAACTGGGTCATTTCAAGAGGTATCTCATGCAAAGATGGGATATGGTCATTGGGTCACCACCAAGTAGGTGCGACAAGCATAAGGTCAACACCACTAGGTCAACATGACTTTAGGTTGACATGCCTTTAGGTCGACATGCCTTTAGGTCGAAATGGGTTTGGTCGATGGGGTCATTAGGTCGACACAAGCATTAGTTCTACATGGGGTTAGGTCGACAGTCAAAATGTCGACATGGGTCATTTTTTTTTTCGACATGTGCCGACAGTCGGCATTTCTTGCCCTACCATCCACTAGGGCGTTGTGGGAGAATAAAATAGTGGTCTGGAAGCATGGAGAGCGCAGCGGTGGTACTTTTCTGGTATCCATGTCGACACGACATGTGCCGACAGGCGGTATTTCATGCCTTATCATCCACTAGGGTATGGTGGGAGAATAAAATAGTGCCCGAAGCATGGCGGGCGTAGCGAGGGGACGCAGTGCTACGTTTTACTGTTTATGTTGACATTCGGGTAGAAAAAAACATGTTGGCTTTTTCACTGCCGACTTTACCCATGTCGACCTAATGACCCTGTCAACCTTACCCATGTCGACCTAATGACCCTATCCACCTAACCCATGTGGACCTTCCTGCATGTCGACCTAAAGTCATGTCGACCTACTTGCAGGACCTAATGATCCATACCCACAAAGATCTTATATACAATATCTCTTCCTAGTGTATGGGGGCCTTTCATTTAAAAAATGACAGGATGTGATTGGTTGCTACGTTTCTTTGCATAGAGCAGTGAAAAGAGTGGAGAAGTAGACGAGTGGAGAAGTTGCCCGTAGCAACAAATATGCTTTGAGGTAGAATTCATCAAGTACATTTTTTAAAACAATCGGTAAAAGCTGATTAGTTGCTACGGGCAACATCTCCAATGGTCCATTTCTCCAAACTTCAATTCTTGATCCATAAAACCCTATGGTGTAAATGTAGGATGCCCTAATAAGAGTGGAGAAGTTGCCGATGGCAAGCGATCAGCTGCTCTGTATTTTATAGTATGCAAATTATAAATGTTACTTTAATGCTGATTGGTTGCCAGGGGCAACGTCTCCACTGATGATCTTGATGTCTACCCAATTTATCTATCGTAAAGCTTTGATAAAGCTCTACCTTTATTTCATTATTGCATCACATTATGTTGTACAGTATAAATGAAAGTTCATTGAATATATAAGTATGTTGTTTTTTTGTGTATATTTGATATATATTTCAAAATAATTTATTTCTATGTACATTTGGAATACACATACCTCTTAACATGTCAATTAGCCAGAGAAAGGAGCACTGCAATGTCCAGGGTTAATTTCTTTTGAATTTCATTGATACATTCACGTGACTACTTAATAAGAAACTGATATCAGGGGCATTGGATATATTGCATTATAATGATACACTGTTCGATGACGCTATTTAATAATACCACAAATGGAAAACTATACACACCAGCGGAACCAGGCTCACTGCCGCCCTGTGTAACCCCCAATACTGTGATGTCACATGAGGGGGTGGGGCCAGTGGCATTAGAAAGCAGACAGCTGCCTGGATGCACCAAAAGCTCTTGTTAGATTTGCCATATTCAGATGCCAGCCACTGCCAGGCTAACAATCTAATGCTGAGAATGAGACTCAATAGAAAACCCAGTTTATATTATTTTTTATATATATTTGTGACATTATAAAAATACAAATATAAATAGATTTTTTTAAGAGTGCCTGCTGTAAGCATCCGATAAATAGATTTATTTTAAAGCACCACCAAAGGGAATATGGTCAGCATCTCGGATGCAGGCATTCAGTAAACTGGCACCATCATCCTGACAGCTTTCAGAAAAGCGGCTCTGCAACCTCGAAAAGGATCAGAATGCAGATGTCAGAATCCCAACAGCCAGCATCCCCATCAGTGAGTATAAGGATGGGTTAGCGTGCGGCTCGGTAAGGGGGAGGTTGGGCTGTGAGAGCGGGAGTTAGGATTAGGCTGCAGGGGGGAATGGTTAGGGCTAGGCACTTAGAAGGGGGGTTAGGCTGTGGGGTGGGGGGTGGTAGTTAAGTTTAGGCACCTGGAAGGGGGGTTAGGCTGCGGGGCAGGGGGCTTAGGTTTAGGTCATAGCTGCCTACCCTCCTGCATTCTGCAGGAGACTCCCTGAAATAACAGCAATCTCCCTCTCTCCCTCATTAGTCTAGCAATCTCCCTCATGTCACCTAGCCCACATTACACTGTTACAATTTTGGGGAAAAAAGGAACGAGAGACAGATACATTTACATTGAATCATCAGCGCCATTTCCCAGCACTTTACCAAGTATAGTAGCTCTTACTAACTGCTTTGGGGGTCATCTACAATTGGATAAGTAATTTTACAAGATTCCTCTCAGATGTAGCAGTGCACACCCACGCTTCTAGGTGCCATGTTCACAATCTCTTTTCACAATATCTCCATATATGGAACTAGACACGCCCTTTGGGTGGAGCATGACACGCCCCCTCAATGGGGTGCTGTGCAAAAATCTACTACCAACTATATTCTCCCTGAAACTAGTTTTCAAAAGTAGGCTGTGTTGGATGACATGTCGGTCTTTTGACAGCCGGCATCCTGACCGTATATATATCCCCACTAAAGTTTAAGTTCAATTTTAAGATATGGCAAATCCTCACATGCACAAGACCCCTTACCATCACTACCACCTCTATCTGCACTTCCCCACTTTACAGCGTTGGGCAGAAATGTATTACATCATTAACAGATATTGGTCTAGAACAGCGGTTCCCACTTAACCACATTTCTAGCAGGTTGACAGGTGGAACAATAAAGATTAAAATGTACGATACATACAGCGTAACCGTAAAGGACCACAAACACAATAAAACACTAAAGCTAACACTATACTGTACATGTTAGATATTACTGTGTTCTATGTAACACATAGGTTTGTGTGATATACTTTATGTTGGTTGTTGTGTGCATATATTTATTGTGTGTACTTAATATATATTGTATTATACATTTTCAGTTAGGTCATTGTTTAATATAAAAAAAAAACTATGGGGGTATTCAATCCCCCGCCGCTATTCCCGACGGGGGGAAAGAGCGGCGATGCCCTATTCAATGCTGTCTTTCCCGACAGCATTGAACAGGGATCTCGGCAGAACGGGCCTGACTCTAGAAGCAGTCGGGCCGGTTCTGCCAAGGGGAAACGGTCATCTGTCAGACCAGACTTAGGTCGACAGTCATTAGGTGGACCCCGGAAGGTCGACTGTTCCCAAGGTCGACAGGGTTAAAGGTCGACATGGCTCAAGGTCGACATGACTTAAGGTCGACATGTGCCAAGGTCGACATGGTTTTAGGTCAACACTCATTAGGTCGACATGAGTTTTTCACTGTTTTTTGAGCCGACATGTGCCGACAGGCGGTATTTCATGCCCTACCATCCACTAGGGCGTGGTGGGAGAATAAAATAGTGTGCCGAGCGCAGCAAGGCACCGTGCCCGAAGCATCGCGAGCGATGCGAGGGGCTGCGGTTCGACTCCAACTGTGTCCATGTCGACTGTGTCGACATTCGGGTCAAAAAACAGTGAAAAACTCATGTCGACATAATGACTGTCGACCTAAAACCATGTCGACCTTAAGTCATGTCGACCTTGAGCCATGTCGACCTTTAACCCTGTCGACCTTGGGGACAGGCGACCTTCCGGGGTCGACCTAATGACTGTAGACCGAAGTCTGTTCTGACAGATGTACCACTTCCCTGCCAAGTACAGCCAGGAATTGTCAAGCTCCAGGCCGCAGCTCGATGATCCACGGCCGTTCTGCAGGCGGAACATTGAATCCTGCCTGCCGATTCTTCATCGAGCCAGCCGAGAACGGGACAGGGTCACGGCTGTCAGACCAGCCCAACAGTCGTGACCCGGGATTGAATATCCCCTATATATATATACAGTATATAGACTACACTGTAAATTAGAATACACTATAAATTACTATAAACATCAGGCCACAGCGGCTTTTGAATTCTGACCAGACACTGCTGGGGTTAGAGTTCATAACATTAGAAACCATGAACAGCCGATCTAACACAGAGTATGACAGACATGAAAGTCTAATGCACTGTATGTATTTTTTTCATTTGTTATATTACATGATGACCATATTGTAAAAAAAAAAAAAAAAAAAGTATTATTTTCCTATAATTAAACTATTGTTAGTTTTTACATTTTGTGAAAGTTCCCTTTGTTACATATTTAAAAGAAGAAGAAAAACCGGCGCTGTATAATGAAGGTTATATGTAAATAAATGGTTGTGGGTCATTGGGCCGACTGACCAAAGGTCCACATGCATTGGTTGACCGCTGACATAGCTTGGGTCGAAAGGCAGAGAATACAAACATCAAATCCAATGGAGAGGTAATCAAATATCTTGATCTCCTATTCATACAAGTCTCATATGAATGGATTCATGCAGATAAAAAAAATGTTCATAGTAGTTTTAGGGACAGTTATGGTGACAGGAAGAGGCAGCCAGGTTAGCATTGCTGGGTGCAGCATATAGGGGGCATGCCAGCGGCCATGATAAGATGACGGAGCGGAGGCATGTTTGTGAAATGGAGACATTGTAGCCCCGCCCACACATGGCCATGAAACCGCGATTCAGGGCAAATTGGTTCATCGGCCCCTTCTGACTGTGTGTGTGTGGGGAGGGGGGGCATGGGGGTGTGGCTAATATATAATAGTATGAGCCCCTTGGTGGGTTCATGGATGTATCACGTCAGCCGTGCAGCACAGCCGATCAGTGCCAGATTAAAGGTGGGCATTCATCTAGACGATTTGGTCCGATTTCGGACCATTAAATCGGACCAAATCGTTTCTTCATGACATGGCGTCGGGTCCAATGCGTGGTCCCATGCGTATCGAACTCGGCCCCAGGGGTCGGACCGGTGGGACATAAGATCCGTCGCAATCGGTGGGGCGGGCGCAGTGCTGGGGCGGGCGCAGTGCTGGGGCAGGCAGCAGTGACCAGAATGATCATCAGTGTCCACTCACTGTGTCCAGCGCTGTAGCGGGCGGGCAGCCGCGGCAATTACAACTTTAAGATAGCATATCAAATGAATGCCCGGCTAATGATTGGCTGAGATAGAGCACACTCAGCCAATCAGTGGCCTCCCTCTGCGGCCGCTGATTGGCTGAGAGTGCTCTATCTCAGCCAATCAAAAGCTGGAGAGTCATTTGACACATTATTTTGAAGATGTAATAGCCGCCGCTGCCCGCTGCGGCGCTGGACACAGTAGTGAGTCTGATTAACGCTGCTGTGCTGCCCCACTCGTTCCTCCCCAGCCGGCCACTCATTTGAGAGCCACCGCTGCCCGCCCCCACTGCTCCTCACCGCCCTGCAGCTCCCTGTTATTTTTTTTTTACATGTGATAAATCGGAATCGGTACATCTGTCAGAATGAACTTAGGTCTACAGTCATTAGGTCGACCCCACTAGGTCGACTGGCAGGAAGGTCGACCTGACTTTAGGTCGACATGGGCCAAGGTCGACATGACTTAAGGTCGAATTTGCATAAAGGTCGACATGAGGAAGGTCGACTGGTCATAAGGTCGACATGGGTTTTCCACTGTTTTTTTATCCGAATGTCGACATGGACACAGTTGGCAATGAGAATCGGACCCTCGCACCGCTTCGCTCGCGATGCTTCGGGCACGGTGCCTCGCTGCGCTCGGCACACTATTTTATTCTCCCACCACGCCCTAGTGGATGGTAGGGCATGAAATACCACCTGTCGGCACATGTCGGCTCAAAAAACAGTGAAAAACCCATGTCGACCTTATGACCAGTCGACCTTCCTCATGTCGACCTTTATGCAAATTCGACCTTAAGTCATGTCGACCTTGGCCCATGTCGACCTTAAGTCAGGTCGACCTTCCTGCCAGTCGACCTAGTGGGGTCGACCTAATGACTGTAGACCTAAGTTCATTCTAATAGATGACCGCTTCCCGATAAATCGCATGTGATTTATCACATGTAAAAAATGGCACCTCAAGTCCTAATCGTATCTGAGCCTACCGGGGAGCTGCCGGGCGGCTCGGAGGAGAATTGAGTCCGACTTGTCCTTAGGACAAGTCGGCTCTATGTATGGGGGCCTTAAGCCTTTGGGGGGTCCGGGGCACTTTAGACAGGGGGGCCCCCTTGCACTTCTCATTACTGGCCGCAAACTGCATGGGGGAATATTACACTGTCAAAACACAGAGTAAAGGCAGTATAAACTTGGTCAATGGGTAACTGCAGGGGATATATATACACACAGACACACATACATACTGTACATACATACCACATGAAAAGCCTGTGTGTGTCCCTCTGCACCTTACTCTGTAGGAGATCTCACAGTCCCAGTGCTACCTCTGATTAAAAACCCTCCCATGACTAGGCTGCTGCTGTTCTCCATGGGCCTGAGAAGCATGTAATGAGCTCCACCAATCAGAGCTCAGCACAAACATCTCACCCTCTACCCTCTGGTGCAAATTGTCATGGGACTTAGTCAACTCCCAGTAATGCACTGCACACTTGGCTCCTGATGCTCAGCACCATTAATCATTGTTACATTGGCAGATAGGTGAAGCTGCAGCACTACCCCACTCCCATGCACAAAACCTTTATAAAAATACATGCCAACCACAGGGGGCCCCTAGCTAGAGGGGGGCCCAGGGGTACTGACCCCTTGTGCCCCCATTATAATCCAGCCCTGCAGCCGATAGTCGATAAACTGTGGACAACAGTGGACCGTCCATACAATTGCTGCAAGGATGGCGGTGACTGACATCTCTGTTACATGGGCATTTTTAGGTTTGTCCAGTTGTGACGTCTATGCACTTGTCAGATAGGTCAGCAGATCAGCCAGGAGTGTACCCAGCCTTAGACATTGGTGTTTTACAATACAGTATTATAGCCACACTTCGTTTCAACATCATGCAATAAAGACTTTCTGTAAATGATTTGTTTAGTCACTAGATGGCAGTAAAGCCACATTCAAGCAGACAATACAAATAGAATGGTGTCAATATATTGACACCATATGGTCGACATGCATCTAATAGATATGGTCAGAATGTTGACATGAGCAAAAGGTCGACGTGGCTATGGTTGTCACATAAAAAGGTAGAATTTTGGGGATTTGTTTAATTGGTACTTGTTTCCTAGCACGGCCACACCGATTTACATCGGGGTGGTCGTGTCGGAAAAATCGCGTCGATCGCATCGCATGCGATTTGGTCCCATGCGATGCGATCGACGCGACCGACCAGATTTTTTGATTGAATCAAATGTAAATCGGGTCCCTGGGACCCAATTTTACATTGGATTCAATGTAAAATATTCCCTAGACCCCCAAATTTTACGACGTAAACCCCACCCCACGATAGACGCCAACCCGAAGTGTGGCGAGTGCAGCGAGCCCGCGAGGGGCGGCGGTGCGCGTCCTCCGACGTTTTCATTCCCCTACTATCCACGTCGGCGTGGAGTTGAGAATATATAGTGTGGCAAGTGCAGCGAGCCACCGAGCCCGAAGCGTGGCGAGCGCAGCGAGCCCCGCGAGGGGACGCGTATAACTTCACAGGTATACGCGTCCCCTCGCGGGGCTCGCTGCGCTCGCCACGCTTCGGGCTCGGTGGCTCGCTGCGCTCGCCACACTATATATTCTCAACTCCACGCCGACGTGGATAGTAGGGGAATGAAAAGGTCGGAGGACGCGCACCGACGCCCCTCGTGGGCTCGCTGCGCTCGCCGCGCTTCGGGTTGGCGTCTATCGTGGGGTGACGACGGGTCCATCTATAATGTGAAATGGGTCATATTGGCCCATTTCACATTTTTCACATTTTTTTCAATGTGAGATGGACTTAATCAAGTCCATCTCATCTTGTGCCATTATAATGGCACAAGACCGACGCGATGCTCACGATTTCAATGTTAAAAAATATTTTAACATTGAAGCCTATGGCAAAATCGGGGGCATCGCGTCGGTCGCATCGGGACCAATGTTAATGGTCCCGACCGACGCGATGCCCCCGATTTTGTACCTTTGCCGGCAAAATGGACCTGATTTCAAAGGAAATCGGGTCCATCGTGGGGATCGTGTACCTTAACTTAAAGGTACACGATCCCCACGATTGTGGACGTGCTAGGAAACAAGTACCATTTAATTTTTTGAACGATTTCATACCATCCGCATTGACTAATTGGAAATGGTAAAGTGTGCCGAGTGCAGCGACGAGGTGTGGTACACTAATTGGGCGTCCATGTGCTCAGATGTTGACATTGACATCCAAAAACTCATGTCGATCTTTTCATATGGCCAACTTTTTGACATTTTGCTGTGTTGACATTTTGATACTGTCGACCCTACAAATGTTCAGCTCTTAGTGTCAACCTAATGAACCACACCATGCACAAATATTACATTTTTGTTCAACTCTGGTGTGGATTATTAGGTAAAAAAAGGTCCATTTCTGTAATAGAAAGGCAGTGAATACAAACCTCCTATTCCAGTGGGGTTCCCAAACCTGATCCGCAAGTACCCACAACAGTGCATATTTTCCAGGTCTCCACATAGGATCACAAGTGAAATAATTAGCTCCGCCTGTGGAAAATTGGTCTTTTTATACACTGGATACTGTATTTATATTTAACAGTACACATGTTCTATATAGTATAGGCTGTTTTAAATAAGATAAGTGGTCAGGAAAAGGTTAAACATATTATAATAAATTACACAAACATAATAGAACCAGTACTGCACTTTCTAAGCTCACAATCTCCCACTCAATGGTAAGGCTCCTGTCTCTTCCTCCTGGCAGCTGCTCTTATGATGTTTGAGGGCTCAGATCCACACATACAGTATATGTGGTAGAAGAAGCTGGTACACTGGGCATGTGCAGCAGCTCTGCTCTGTTCCTTACACTGCAGTGGCAGCTTGATCTGATTATATACCAGCCATTATTGTCATAATTTAAGGCACTTGCAAAGAGGAGGGGGTGTTTCCAGGCAACCAGAACCCCCCCCCCTAGCTTGTTATAACTACTGGGAGAGTTAAGATCACACAATAAGATATTTCCTAATGACATGCTTGATAACAGTATCGGTAATGATATTATCATGAATATGCAAATTTGCAGCCCTGCAGGGTCCCCTTGCAGTTGAAGCCAGCGATGGCTAGTCATTGCTGGCTAATCTAAAGGAGATTGACAGGTGGTTGGTGTTTGTAGGCAGCACCTCAGCGGAAGTGCCATGGAAAATGCAGGTGTTGCCTGGTTGTGGGGAGGGCGGGCCTCTGATGTCAGCAGCGGCCTCCTCACCATGGCCCTTGCAGCGCCTAGTAAGTGTAAACTCACTTAGCGCAGGGTTGCCGACTTTGAAAAAATCCTCTCCGGGAGAAGCCCGGAGAGGAATCTTGCATTACTCGTTTTGGGGGCGTGGCTTAACTGTGACGTCATTAAGCCCCGCCCCCATTACAAGAAATAGCCGAAATAGCAGTTCTCTATGGAGGGGGCGGGGCTAAAACGTCACTATTGTGCCGTTTTAGCTCCGCCCCCTCCCCTGAGACCCGCGGATTGCGGCATATAAATGCCGCGATCGGGGGGCTCAGTGGGGGTCCCCCTGATTCCGGGAAGGTTGCCCACCCTTCCGGGGGCCGGGAGGAAGGACCCGATTTTCGGGAGACTCCCGCAAATTCCGGGAGGGTCGGCAACCCTGACTTAGCGGCTACGAACAGGAGGAAAACCATTAGTTGGTGATTCCAATGTTTTTTTCCCCTCTGCGCCTGTCTGAAAACATATTTGCAGCTGTGCACGGGGGTGGGGGTTTGACTGTGGTGGGGTGGCATTTACCTGACCGACGGGCTCCGAAGATTCACAGCCCAGTCATCAGATCTGAATTGGGCCCAATATCCATAGGCAAATGCAGGTGGTGTTTCTGGTTGCCCAGAAACTCCCCTCCTCTTGGCAAGTGCCTTAAAGTGTGACCACAGTAGCATTGGTATATATAATGATCAGTAGAGCTGCCTCCACATCATGCAGTGTAAGGGACATAGCAGAGCTGCTGCACATGCCCAGTGTACCAGCTTCTTCTACCACATTTACTGTATGTGTGGATCTGAGCCCTCAAACATCACAGTGGATCAGAGAGAAGCTGCCAGGAGGAAGAGACCGGAGCTTAGGAGATTGTGAGCTTTGAAAGTGAAGCACTGGTTCTATTATGTTTGTGTATTTATTTATTTATTTATTATGATATGTTTAACCTGTTCCTGACCAGAGAGTACTGCACAACATGGGATGCAAAAGAGCTGACAAAGCTCCCTGCTGCAGCCTCTCTCAAGGGACCGGGTGAGTGGAAGTGGGCGGCCACAACATTTGTTTAGCCCCATAGACCACCAGGTGTTCGGGCACTAGGCCCATGGGTGTAATCAGGCCCCTCTGGCCTGTGTCGCAGCAGTCAGGCCCCTCCAGCCTGTGCCTCAGCTTTAGGCCTGCATAATAAATCAGGTTCTAGGCCTGTACCATCAATCAGGCTTTCAGTCTGTGTCCAAAGTCAGGCTTTAGTCCTGTACCCTCATACAGGCTCCAGGCCTGTACTCAACTTTTATGCTTGCTGGCCATTTTAGGCCAGTCAGCCATTTTAGGCTCCTAAGGTCTCCATCCAAAGTTTAGGTTTATGGTTTAACCGAAAAAGGGAAGTACGGACTCCTGAAGGGTCCTGGTCTCAGGAACAGTGGGCTTTGCGGCAGCTTTTCCTGAGTCTAGGATTAAGTAGGGAAAGAAGGAATGGTAATTTCCTCCGTGTGTTCATAGGAAGAGGGTGTGGTATCAAAATAGTCTGTCCCCCACAGATTTTGACACAGGGATAGACGCCTGTCTACCCAGGAATTGTGTTTGCTCTAAAGGTGTCCCGCACTGACGGTTGCGCAAGCATTTCATCATAGGGAATTAGCTTCCCACACACACAAACACACCTATATACAGTAGTTATTCTGTTGCTGTTGTATGATTGTCCCTTGAGGGTTCTGCTTTTAGTTTAGACTGTTAGCATCAACTGTTAGCCTTGTTGTGTCCAACTATTTAGTATCGTGTTCTAGTAGGGACAATTTATTAGTCCTAGTTACACTAGCATAGTTTTGTAGCGAAACTATGTGTGTCCTGACCCAAGCACCGGTCAGCGCTCTCACATGCCCATTTGAGAACTTCAATTAACACCTTTGTGCAAGTGGTGAAGTTTGGGTGGCTGAGCCCAGTGAAGATAGCAGCCACCTGTGGGTGCCCACGGCACTCACCCATATTTAGGCGTGAACAATTTGTGGTTCAAGGGTTTTATTTCCTTTCTTTGCAGTCTTACCCACAATGCTTGATGTGTCTCCAGGGGTGATCCAGTCTGTGTCAGGTGGCTCTCATGCATCATGAGTAGCTCCTAACAGGTGTTTATTGCATACTTATCTACTCGCCCAGAGGCTCAAAATTTTTTACTCCCCTGCACCACAAGAAGAGCAGATCCTGTCCACATCCCAGTGAAGCGGCACGTATAAAGAGATGCTAACCAGCATTTGCATGACAGCAGGAAGGAGGAGCAGAATTAAACAATTTGTGTAAATTTTTTGTTCCGTCCCGTCATACGTATCTGTAAATCACTGCATTTTTTTCCTAAAGTAGGGGTGGGACTTGATGATGTCAGAACCAGGCCCTACCCCAAGAAGATCCCTGCAGTGTCTCCTCTGTGGGCTTCTCCCAGGGAGAATACAATAGTCAGTAAGTAAGAGGGGTATCTAACATATCATACCCTCCAACTGTACCGATTTAGCCGGTACAGTACCATTTTTTAATGGTCTGTGCCGGTTAAAAAATTTTTACCGATTGTACTGGTTTTTCAGGTTTTCTGGTCATTCCTCAGGTTCTCTGACTCCGGGCTTGCGAAGCGGATGGTCCAGATCCGGTCCGGCAGGTGTAAAGCAGAAATTTAAGCCAGCGCAGCTGTTCCTAGGGGTGCATTGTGGTCCGGGCAGCGTGCGTCGCGTCATGATGTCACTCGGCCCACGGAGCCGCAGCTCTGTCACTCTGGGGCTGTCCACTGTGCAAGTGGCTCGTAGAGATGCCATCTCAGATGCCCCTGGTGCATGCGCTTTTTGTTATTTCCAGGTGACACGGACAGAGCCAGCAGGGCCGGCGCTACCCACTCAGCAGCTCCTGCAAAGCAGGGAGGCGCCATGCTGAAAAGGCGCTGTCTCCCTCCCTGCTCTGCTAAAGCTGCCTCAGCCCCCACTGTCACTGCCTCCTGCATGCCGCCCACATCGCCTGTCTGACAGCGGGCAGGCGGCAGTATAAACAGCTGCTCCCTGCACCGCGAGTGCACACAGCCTGAACGCCGCCCGCAGTGACTGTCTCACAGCGGGCAGCAGTATGGAGAGGCTGAGCAGCTCCCTGCACTGCGCACACACTGTCCTCCTCCTGCGACCTGCCCCCTCTTCCTCACGGACACTTGCGCTGAGGCATGTAGCCCGTGAATGCCTGGATGCCCTACCCATTGCTCCCTGAGCTGTCAATCAAATGACGAACAGGCAGCAGTGCCCCCTCCCCTTCCTTCCCTCTTCTCAGTGTGCTGTGCCAGTCCCACTGCCAGTCCTCAACACTCCACCCCCTCTATCTTCTCCCATCTCCTCCTTCTCTCCCCTCCTTTCCACCTCAGTCAAGAGAGGGGTGTAATGTGCTGCATATACTTTTTGTACTGCTTTCGGATCGCATCGCACACACATTGCATGCATGCCGTGTGATGCGATCTAGCCCATAACGTATGCGATTCTCACAGCGTGTATGGGCACCTTTTACTGCCTGCAACATTTTGCGGACACAGCACTGAGATGGTGTATGCATACATGTACATGCACCCGAGATCCTCCATAGGATCGCATGTTGCATACGCTCCCACAATCAGTCTGCAGCTTGTTGCAATGGCAATGTGAAAGGGCGCAAAATGTATGGTTTGCAGGAGGGCGCCAGACACCCTAGCACCGGCCCTGAGAGCCAGTGAGGTAGTGCTGCAGCAAGATTTCTCTCTCTGTGGTGGGAGTTGGACTTGAGGTGAGGGGACTTGGGAGAGGCCAGGCTGTGCAGCCTGTCAGTGAGTCCTCACATCAATTCAATTCTAAATTATCATCTCTGCGGCAGGACTAAAACTAAAGCCCTGTACACACGCTTAGATTTGCTTTAGATTTGATGTTAGATTCGATTTTCTATTAGATCTGGCATTAGATCATCCCATTCGATTTGGCATTAGATCTGTACTTTTGCATTCGATTCGATTTCACAATGTAGGCACAATGTACTCATTCGATTTACTGGATCGAATTTGAGATTTCCTTGGCTGCACAGTAGATTTTTCTATTCGATTTTCAGAAAACGGGAGCGCGCATCGAATCGAATGCAGATCGAAAGTGTCCTAAAAACCATTCGATGTGGATTTGATTTTGCTTCTACAAGCAAAATCGAATAGAAAACAGGGAAAAATCTAAGCATGTGTACACAGCGCCTGTGGGGTTGCTGTGAATGCAGTGGATGTGGAGGGTGGGAGGCATCTTGGAAAAAAATGCTCAGTTACAGTAGCAGTACACATTTGGAAAGAGGAGTGGCCACGCCCATTTTACCCATTGCCACGCCCACTTTACCCGTAACATGTGTACTGATTTCTGCCCTTCAGATGTTGGAGGATATGACATATCCGATCAGGGTTGACTACCTGACCCTCTCCTTCAGGGCGGGATGTATTAATATACATCTCCGCCCCTCGCCGCCCAGCCGCCGCGATGCTACTGCATATGTACTAACATATGCGGCTAGCAACGGGTTGCGGTGACGGAGACCCCCGCGATACCTGTGTGCGGGGGTCTCAGTCACATCACGGCAGCTGTCAGTGTCCCCCTGCGTCTCCTCCTCCCCCCTGCAGCCGGATGTCCTCCCGGCTGTGACACCTGCTGGGGGAGGAGGAGATCGATGGAGGACAGGAGGGGTGGTCGCGCGGACGGCAGGCGGCGATAGAAGCCCAGAGGGTGGCGATACCCTGCCCGGCGGAGACGGGGCGGACGGGTAATGGTACATAGGAAAATGCGGTAAATCCCCTGTTTTACCGCATTTTCCCTTTAGTACATCCCGCCCTCAGGGAGAAAATGCTCTATTCCTGGACATCCCTGTTAATGTATGGGGGAGCTAGGTAATTGATAAGAAAGATGTTTCGCCACAGGTGATGGCAATCATACATTACCAGGGAAGTTCAGTGTAGTATATAAAGACACAACATCCTTTTCTCCCTGAAGGAGAGGGTCAGGTAGGCAACCTTGACATATCCAGTAAGTACCCTCAACATTGCGTTTTCTGCACAAATATTTTTCAATACAAAAAGTTAATTCTGTTAATTTTGTACAACATGGGTTAAAGCAAGTTCCCATTAATCCGACTATTTATTATCCTCCCTGGCTCCCTCCAACAAACCTATAAGCAACACAAATGTTGTCCATGTTGCGCTTTTACAACTGCTAATAAAGTTTATTGAAGTGATAGGGCAAGTAGCCAGCCAATAGCATCGGAGAATAACGTTGCTGGCCAATAGGACTGCAGAGTGCGTCATCACACGTTGACAGGGAGTAAGTTCCGGAAGTTGGGTATTCTTGCCCACAGGCATTGACTGGCAAAGATTTTGTGGTAGTCGTGGAATATGGAAACGCTGGAGCCGGAGCGGGCCGGGGTTGCGGGAGAGAAGGAGGACGACGAGGGGGAGGAGGATTTCTGTGACTGCGTGGACGAGCCCGTCCGACTGAATGGAGCCTCGGAGCAGGCAGCTGATGTACTGAAGGCAGATGAGGCCGGGGCGGATAGTGTCAGTCACGGCACTGGAGCAGAGGATGACAACGGAGGCTCTGTGGGTGGCGAGGAGGCCGCCGCAGCGGCGGCGGAGGAGGAAGAAGAAGTGGAGCCAGACGAGGAGGCGCTGCTGGAGATGGAAAAGGAACTGAGCGACGAGCAGAGAGAGGTGAGGAGGGCTACATTAGTGAATTAGTAATAGGGTGGGTGAATGTCCAAGGCAGTTATTTGGGTATATCATTGGGCAAAAAGTGGTTGTCAAGAGAGAGTTGTGAGGTAAATATGTAGTGAGAGGGTATATTAGGATAGTTGTTGGGGAAAGTAAGTGATGCATGGGATTGTATATTAGATATTGTTGTAAGTGATGTTAGAGTATACTAGGAGAGATGTTGGGGTAAATCTGATATAGGGATAAAGTCACATGATAGGCGTTTGGGTGAATAAGTTATATGAGAATCAGGCCAGGTGTTGGTGGACTAAGTAATATTAGGTTAGTATGGTATATAAGGAGAGGGTTGGGTAACAGGAAAGATGTTGGTGTGAATATGTTTTAGTGATCCCTTCAGGATCACGCTGGGGAAAGGGGGCACTTTGAATTCCGCGGCCCGGGCCCACCAACATCACTTATGTGAGCATGCCAGCAAACCTACCCACGTCTCTCTTGTGGGCGTGCCCAGCACCTACATAGGCGCTGTGCATCCCCCAAGCGCTCCAGACAGCGGCGTCCTGCTAAAACAGCCTAGAGCTAACACTGTTTTATCATGGTAGAATTAGGGGGATGGGTGTCAGCAGATGTTTTGGGGTGGTCAGGGGGTGCCTGAGAGAGAGAAGTTGGGTAAATAAGTGATATGAGTATGAGGGGATCTCAGGAGACAGGTGTTCAGGTGTATAAGTGGGTGTCAGAGTGAATATACGATGTGGCATCAGGAGTGATGTTGTGAATCTATGATATTAGAGAAGAATGTGGGGTGAGTGGATGTATAGAGGCAACTGAGAATGAGGTTCTTGGTGTATGGAGAGCATTTTGACAACCCAGCTATTTATGTTTACAATATCAACTAATTAAGATTGCAACTGTTAAAGAACCTAAACCTCGGTAAGTCAGATTAGGTGCATATTAGTAACAGGTTACAGTTGTTTAATGCCATACTCTCCTCTGTATTGTTAAAGGACAGAAAAAAAGAGAGCACTTGTTTAAAAGAAGAAGGAAACCAACTATTTAAAAAAGGAGGTAAGCATAGTCTGCTTTACTGTGAGAGATTGATTAAAGGCTTTTGCTTTAAAGGTCTAATCATGAATCAGTGAACCAGAGCAGCTGCTATGTACCATTTTATATAATGCATTTGATTCATTAATAGACCCCTTTCGTCTTTTATTCATTAATAGGACGTATTTTAAAGTCCATTTACTTTTTATTTTGTACTACTCTTCAGATTATGTCGCAGCTGAAGATGTCTATTCTCGAGCACTTCAGACATGTCCAGCATGTTACCAGAAAGAACGATCTATTCTGTTTTCCAACAGAGCAGCTGCCAGACTAAGCCAGGTAATCTGTTCATCATATGTCGCTCTCTAAACAAATTGAAGCACTGCATGCTGGAATTTATCATAAAAATATTCGATTTGGGGTGCTCTGTGGTTTGTGACCGCATTGTTTAAATCTAAATCACAGGGGCTCTGCACTCACAAAATTAACAATAATAAACCATGGAGATTTAGTTCATGTATTGATCAATGCGTTTAAGCCTGCAGCCCCCCTTCATGGGACCCCACTTTTCTGCAGGTCCTAACACTATTGCTCAAAGTAATTACCATAAACATAGCCATCACATTAATGTTAGATTTCAGTCATGCTATCTGGTCTAATGCTCACTATGCTTTTTAAAGGTGAGACAATTACCAACACAGGTAGCCCAGCGATGAGGTAAACAACGCCCCATCAGGGTGGCTCCCCGCCCCTGTGCACATAAGGTGAAATCCATACACAATCACTCACCATCAAATGGTTTTCTTCATTCAATGGGCTGTAGGGAGATCGGATATGCTGCGTTTTCTAGGGCTCTCCCAGAAAACACCCGGGTATTGTGCACAAATGCTGAAAATCGAGTTTCGAACGGCCAGCAATAAAAATCGCACAAACGGCTCGCCCATACGCAATACGATCTGTGTGCATGGGCGGTCGTTCGAGTCAATTAAAAATTGTAAATGTGCATTTGAGCCCCTGAAACATATCGAATGAAAGTTATTGAAATGTCATACCACTTATAGAGACATTTGTTACCCACTACTATAAGTTAACTGCTGGATAAGGTATGTATTATGTACTCAGTGGCATGACTGCTTACATGTATTATATTCACTAGCATTGACTAGGGGGCCTGTATTAAGTATTGTTACTGATTCAGTTCAGGCAATGCATTTCCTAAAGGCAGAGCAGTCTTTATTGAGGAAAAGGTATGCAGCAAGAGACTTGTGCCAGGCTTCTCCCACCACATGGCAGAAAAGGGATAGGTGTATGGTGATGTAACGTGGTGGGGCATCAATGTTTCCTTTCATTGTATTTACTTCTTGCTCTGTGCCTGTGTTTTATAGGATAAGAATGAACTTGCCCTGAAAGACTGCACCAAAGGTGAGCTATTGGTTTGTCCCACCTTCAGAAGCCTTGAATAACAGACTCTGGCAAACAATACTTCATGTTGTTTCTGTTTGTACCAATTCTAGCAATAGACTTAAATCCTGACTATATCCGAGCCTTACTGAGGAGAGCCGAGCTATACGAGAAGACTGATAAACTCGATGAGGCCTTAGCAGACTACAAATCGGTTCTGGAAAAAGATGTGTCGTGTCAGAAGGCCAGAGAAGCCTGCATGGTACAGTGTACTTATTACTTCATGCGCTCGCTGTAATACAGTGTAAACCAGGGTCCCGAAACCTGAGCACCCCAGCAGTCGTGGCATTACAAGTCCCAGAATGTCATGCCAGGTCACCTGTTCTTGACCTAATGTGCTGTAATGCTACCCATTGACCATCTTAAGGTATTGGCAGACACATTGCAATTTAGCTATCAACCGCAACTGACACAAAGTGGGTCATGAAGCAGACAGAATGGAAGCCATTAGTGTGGGTGGCTGATGAGATTATATAGCCTGACACATAATGTGTATGGTCACATTCTAGATGTAGGTGCTGCAATAAATACACAAAATAAGTGATGGTTTTCCTAGTATTCTGGGGATACATATCTGAGACCAGGAACAGTATTTATTTATTACCAGTTATTTATATAGGGCACACCTATTCCGCAGCGCTTTACAGAGAATATATGAATATTCACATCAGTCCCTGCCCCAGTGGAGCTTACAATCTATATTCCCTACCACATGTACACGCGCGCACACACAGACATTCTAAGGCTAATTTGGTTGGGACCCAGTTAACCTACCAGTATATTTTTGGATGGTGGGAGGAAACCAGAGTACCCGGAGGAAACCCACGCAAGCACAGGGAGAATATACAAACTCAGCACAGTTAGAGCCATGGTGGGAATCGAACCCAAGACCTCAGTTCTGTGAGGTAGTAATGCTAACCATTACACCATCCGTGCTGCCCCAGCAGCAGCGGGTGTGGTATAGAAGATGTCTACGGCAGTGTCTACGTAGGTTGACCCCATATGGTTGACATGGAAAAATGTATAATGTACACAGTGGGTAAGGTTGACAGGGTCAAAATGTCGATATAATGGTCGATGCAAGTTTCTTGTTTTTTGGTTGTCATTTTGTATGTTTCATCATATGTGACCAGTCAGTGGAAATGTGTACCAGGGCAGGTTACTATTCCGATTGTAGTCCACGTAGGGGTTCCGTATGATTTCACAACAGTCAAAATGCCGATATTATGCCAACATGGTCAAAATGCAGACATTTTGGCAGTGCCAGTATTTTGACCATGTCGGCATTTTTAACGTGTCCGTTCCCTAGGCAGTTAGGCAGTTCCCTTAGAGTCAAAAAGTGGAAAAGAAAAAAGAAAGCAGCGCTAATAAAAATGATCTGTAAACCATTAAAAAAATTACACAGTATTACGTGCACATTTCAAAAATTCAATAAAATCACTAAGTGGTATATCACAATGGTAAAATTCATATGGACCCAGTGTTCATCAATATAGTCACCAATTTGATATTTGTGAGACCTGCACTGATCCGGTGATGATTCAATTGGAGTCCTTAAAGCCACTGATGGTATCCTGGTTGTCACTTATGGCCTTTTTCCAATAGCAGAAGATGCAGTTTTTAGCCAACTCTGGAAGCCTCACAGCAATGTGTGATCAGGTATCCATGATGGAATGGGCATAGGACTTCCAAAGGTTTATAGCTGGAATCAGATGAATAAGCAGGTAGATAGGGTCTCTTGATGAGAGGGAACAAAGTCCAATCCACACTGGCTCCAAGTAACACCAACGCGTTTCGTAGTCCAACTTGCGTCTTATCATGTAGCTGCTGTGACTATTGTGTATGATGTGTTGACCATGTTAAATTATAAAAGTGAGATCTAAAAGCCGTTTACCTTCTTTCTCTTGTAGCGATTACCCAGACAGATCGAACAAAGGAATGAAAAACTAAAAGAAGAAATGATGAGTAAGTAAAAAGAAGTGCTTGTATGGCAGATGTCTGTCCTAGGAACGGGACACCTTCATTAGGTCGATACAATTTGGGTCGATCACTGAAGGTTGACACAGATATGAGGTCAAAAGGTCGACATGGTTTTAACACTTTTTTTTTTTTTTTTGAGCTGATGCCCTACCATCCACTAGGGCAGTGGTTCCCAACCTGGGGTACTAGTACCCCTGGGGGTACTCTGCAGACCAGTTGGGGGTACTTGAAAATAATATTGGTAATGGCGGAAGATGCACAAAAGTATTTTGATGGCAGAAGAAGAAGTCCCATTGCTATGGAGAAGAACTATGTTGTGTCACTTATGGTTCTGTCTTCAGCCTCATCAGCGTCTCATTGTGCTTTTGCCTGACCAGCAATCCAATGGGAGCTTCCCATGCTGCCCTCAGACATCAGAGATCATCTGCCCTGCGCTGACATGGGTGGAGGAAGCAGCAGCATTAATCCTACAGGTGTTAGTGGGAACCCTGGAGACAATACACAGCCAGCGGCCAGACACGGAAGGGCATGATTCCTGTCTGCTGCTCCTTAATATAAGGACACACATACCGCTCACTTCCACTCCACTCATAAGTACTGTCTATATTTTAAATTGAGAGGTGGGGTACTCATCAATGAAAAGCCTAATCAATGGGTACGGGAGAGAAAAAAGGTTGGGAACCACTGCACTAGGGCATGGAGAGAGAATAGAAGAGTGTGCCAAGCGCAGCGAGTCATACCAGGGGACGTTGTGCACCGATACGGTGTAAATGTCGACATCCAGCACAATAAGTGAAAAACCCATGTCGACCTTCCCAATGTCAACTTAATGCATGTGTTGCCCTTATGACCCTGTCGACCATAGGCATATCGACATTTTCTCTGTGTTATCTTAAGGCCCGTCGACCTTCAGTGGTCAACACAATGTATGTTGGCCTTTATTTGGTCAACCTAATGACCCATACCCCTAGGAGCACTGCAGCAAACTCCAGCTCATGTTCTGTTTCCTGTATTCCTAGGTAAATTAAAGGACTTGGGAAACTTGGTTCTTAGACCTTTTGGACTTTCAACAGAGAACTTTAAAGTCAATCAGGACAGCAATACCGGCTCGTACTCCATCAACTTTGTGCAAAACCAGAACAATAACAGATGATAAGCATTCTACTAGTCCACTGATGTAAATGAGGGTGTTGCATTGTGTTTCATCGCCCTGCTGCTCCAATTAGTTTTTATGGTGTAGTGACCCGGTCACTGAATATAGCCTGCAAGTCATCTGTCTTTGTGAACATATTTATTCCCCTCTCCTGCCCTGTCCCCTCCCAATACTTCTATTCTTGGTTTCCATAAAAGTTTTTTTTTTTGATTGCATATGCAAATTTGTTTAACTTGATTGTCAGTCCCTTTTGTGAGTATATTATTCATTTAATCAGGAGAGGGTTCTTACTTAACAATTGTTTTATCCTTGTTTAAATCTGACCTATTGCACATCCAGTAATGGAGGGTTTTTTTGTTTTTGTTTTTGTTTTGTCTTTTTAATAAGGTTGAACAATTTTCAGCCTCTGACTCCATTGGGAATTAATGACCACACTGAAACGTGTGTGTGTGTGTTTTTGGGGTATTATGATTGGTGTGGTACATTTTATCAACGGTCTCAATGTTGACATTTGTTCATGATGTTAAAACTTGGGTGGCCAAACCACCGGAATTTGAATCCTGGGATTAGACTGCGCATGTGCAGTCTAATGCTGGGCAGCCTTAGAGCTAGTGCTCAGAGGCTGCTTGGCTTCTCCCTTCCCTGGCAGTGCGGCTCTGCGCAGCAGGACAAGGTCAGAGGTCACGCTGCTCAGACAAAGTAGCCTGCCTTCCTCCTCCTGGCTTTGTTAGTCTTGGGCATGCCCTGGCACTATCAGCGCCTCCGTCCTGGGTGGGTGTCTTGGGCCCGCCCACCCGCGCTGGCACCATCAGCCTGCCCGACTTCTAGTCACACCACGCATGTAAGTAAATATGCGGGACGGCCGGGGTGATTTTTTTTTATTATTATTAGGGGAGCCAATCCTGGGATTGGGCATTTTTCAATCCCGAATTCCGGGATTGGCATCCCTAGTTAAAACTAACCATGTTTACATTCACCAACGCTATTGTTATGTTGACACTCTAATTTCCATTGATTTCGGTCTGTAACCCTTATGAAAATGTCAACATTGTGGTGATGTTGACATATACTATATCAACATTTGAACCATTTTGCTAACCGCGTCAAAATTTGGACAGTTTTAAGCACATATTGATATGGTTGTGTATTTTTTTTACAACCATTTTTTTTTTCTGTTGCCAGAATATTGGTTTGTGACCTCTGCTTTGCCTGAGCGTTCTCCAGTATCTGTTTTATTTGGTATCTTGTTAAAAGATTGGAGAGAAATTTTAGGTGTGCCTGATTTGTTGCTCTGGAAATGAGCGAGGGGCAATAAATAACATTGTACCAGTCTAATATGGGGCTAGGTAATAAAATTAAAGGGGGGAATAAAGGTGAAACAAACTAGTTTTTAAACACCTACAAAGTATGAAATGTACCAAATAAGCACCTTAAAGAAAACAAAGCTTTAGCTTGCCTCAGACACTCCTCTGATATGTTTCTAGTATCTGTGTGCAACCGAAACACTGCCATCTGCTGGCAGCAAGTCAAGCTACATTTCTTTCACATATATATAGAAACACAGAGGCAATCACAAGTTAGCAGACTAACTTTCGAAGCTTTTGCATCGAGCTGGCTTAGCTAGTTGACCATATCTAATGTATGGAGCTAATTTTTATTCTAAAAGATATGAGAGAGTTTGTGTAACTAGCTTTATGTGAAGAAGAATAACATCAGTGTTCTCCTGCTTCTAGTCGCATGCATTACAGTTCTGGTGCACTGTCTTGTGGGTGGTCTCTGGTTTTGGAGAAAGAAATAAGAAATATTCACCGTATCGAACATTGTTCTCTCACAATAAGGTTCTAAAAAGTTTAATATTTCTTGTAAATCTTTCATTTGGATGGTGTGATGTTTCTTAGACTCACAATAATATATTATTGTACTGAAGGGTCCTACACATGCGCCAATAACAAGCTACTTCACTCAGACCGCTCTGTCTCTCTCAGCACACAGCGCTGCAGAGCGCCGTGTGCTGAGCGAGGTGTCAGGGGCAGTGTTCTCAGCTGAGAACACTGGCCCCGACCGATGAATAACCTGCACGCAGCCAACAGAGAACAATGCCCCTGACACCTCACTCAGCACACGGCGCTCAGCAGCGCCGTGTGCTGAGTCAGACTGCTTGTTGGCGCATGTGTAGGGCCTTTTAGTTCATTGATTAACATTCCTCTTCTCTTATCTACAACACTGAAAGAAGCAACAGGTGCTACATAACAACGTTTCGAAGCAAATAATATAATGCTTAGAACCGTAGGGGGTGGCAATTTACAATTTATTGATTTATTTACAGTGTCTTATATAGTGCAGCAGATTCCGTTGCGCTTTACAATAGTAGACAGTGATAAAACAAACTGGGTAACAACAGACAGACTTGGAGGTAGGAGGGTCCTGCTGCAAGCTTACAATCTATAGGAACATATTACCCCTTCTGTAATTCCCAGGTTATGTGAATGGGATGCAGTTAAGATCCCGGCGGTCGGGATCCCGGCGTTCAGAATCCCGACGCCGGAATCCCGACCGCCGAAATGCCGACACTTTCTCCCTCCTGGGGTGTCCACGACACCCCTGGAGGGAGAATAAAATAGCGTGCCGAGCGTAGCGAGGCACCGGGCCCGCTGCGTGGCGAGCGCAGCGAGCCCGCAAGGGGGGGCGATCCACGTCCCCCCCTTGTCGGCATTTCGGCTGTCGGGATTCTGAACGCCGGGATCCCGACCGCCGGGATTCAATACTGAATCCATGTGAATGACTACTAAATGCTGAAATATTTTGAAAGCTTGATGGAGCCTACGATATTATCTACTAGCTGAGGTACCCGGTGGTGCTCGGTTTTGGTTGTGCAATTAATAACGCAAACTTTATCCTTTTTTTTTTTTTAAAGCTTAACTGTTCGCCATGCCTATAGTGTGACCAGCATACACCTGACTTGTGAGCTGCTGTATCTGAGCACTTTTTTTTTTCCTAAACCCCATGTTCTCTACCCCCTTTTATGTTATGCAATGCTGCCATCTTGCATCCCTGACACAATTGCTCCAGGCATTCCAGATTTATGCTGGATATTTTGCTTCCTTGAAACACAATGTTAAAAGCACCCCCAAGCCACCCCCACTATCAGCGCCAACCCGAAGCGTGGCGAGCGCAGCGGTACGTGTCCTCCGACCTTTTCATACACCCACTATCCACGTTGGTGTGGAGTTGATTTTAGATAGTGTGCCGAGCCACCGAGCCCAAAGCGTGGCGAACCCCGCGAGGGGACGCAGAATACATGTGAAGTAGTACGCATCCCCTCGCGGGGCTCGCCACACTATATAAAATCAACTCCACATTAGGGTGCTTATACTATTTTTAATCACATCGCATTCCATATACCGGCATGCGAGGTGATTAGATGGTATACAATCTAATATCGTGGGCGCCGTGCTAGGAAACAAGTACCAAATATTTTGCGAGGCTTAAATTTTTGCGATTACGTCGGGCTCGCAAAAATTAAAGCCTTGTGCTTATACAGTATCTATATACTGTAGAGATCATCTGGAGGTGAATCTCTGCTTTTAAGACCTGCTATAGACGTAGGGCTTAATTCTGACTTGTAAGATATTGCTTAGCTGCAGGGAAGCGGCTGAACAATACCACACAATGAAATGCAAATGACACAGCATCAGATCACCGTTGCGGTGTCCTTGTTTGCGGAACTCAGTCAGTATGCATAAGTCGAAGCTTACTCAGATGGCAGATCCAGGATGTCTGTGTCCGACAACCCAGCCCCTTACACACCTACACAACTTGGGCACTACAGCCACATTTTGGAAAATGGACAAGCATGTCACTCAGTAAAGATGGTGGTAGACTTTAGAAGAAAACCGAACACCTTGGTCCCACTAGTTATTTCCAACAATGGGTGGAGACCTTCAAGTTCCTAGGGAAAATAATTTCCCTTGACCTCAAATAGGGTCCCAACATAATAACTACTGTCAAGAAGGCCCAGCAGCGGCTGTTCTTTCTGAGACAACTCAAGAAATTTGACATCCCACAAGAGCTGATGCGTGTCTTCTACACTGCTATCCTGCAGTCCGTACTATGCTCACAATCTGGTTCGGAGGGGCATACCAGTCTGACAAACGAAGGGTGGTGAGGACAGAAGAGAAAATCATTGGGGCTGACCTCCCCCTGTACAGGAACTATACTCAGCGAGGGTCAAGAAGCGTGCGGGGACGATTACAGCAGACAAGCTTCACCCTGGACATAACTTATTTGACATTCTCCCATCAGGTGGACACTTCAGGTCCATCCCTGCCAAATTGTCAAGAACTGCAAGAAGCTTCTTTCTGATAGCTATTCACGAATTGAACAATGTACAAACTACTGCTAATCCCAATACTCTATTTGTCTACAGCAAAAAGATAGACAACCATTAGGTCGACACCTTTAGTTATACATGCCAAAAGGTCGACACTGCCATTAGGTTGACAGTGTCTAGGTCGACAGTCAAAAGGTCGACATGGGGTTTTCCACTGTATTTTGAGCCAACATGTGCCGACAGGCGGTATTTCATGCCCTACCATCCATTAGGGCGACGTGTGAGAATAAAATAGTGTGCCGAGCGCAGCGAGGCACCGTGCCCGAAGCACACGAGCGTCTGCGGTTCACTTCAAACTGTATCCATGTCAACTGTGTCGACATTTGGGTTAAAAAAAAACCTGAAAAACACCATGTCGACCTTTTGACTGTCTACCTAATAGCAGTGTCGACATTTATGCATGTCGACCTTTTGGCATGTCTAACTAATGGTTGTCTATCTTTTTGCTGTAGACAAATGGTCCCGCTTCCCTATTTGTCTAACTATACTTAAACACGTAAACTGACCATTGTATGTGTGTGCAACAGCTGTAATGTAATGAATGTCACGCCTTCCCTCGTGTACCCTTGCTTGGAGCTGCACCGCAATCCACGAAAAAATCCTAGTATGCATGGCCAATAAAGTTGATTCTGATGCTGTGGCTTAAACCCTGTACACACGGGGGGAGATGGTCGCTTATGAAAAAGAAACTGCCGAGGGAGCCCGGCAGTGGGAATCAGCTGGTCACAGGAGCATGTTCCTGCAACCAGCAATCACTACGGGGGAGAAAACTGGAGCACGCACCCGGTGATATATCGCCGGTGCACACTCCCATCGCGGGCATTATGGTCGCTCAGCAACCATATTTCCTGCGATATTAGACAAAATTGCCCCCGTGTGTACACAGCCTCAGGTGGGACTGGGGGCGATATTGTAGGATCTTGTCTGCATAAGTGTAGACCCTAACATTGGATTTCTATACGTAAACCATCGGGTGTGTGTGCAAATCTCAGTCAATCCCACTAGTAGTACTTGGATATGCAACTCAGATCCCACAATTCAAAGGCATTGCACCGCTACAAGAAAAGCAGCTATACAATTCCATGTGATTAAAATTCAAGACCGCAGGAGGTGTCTGTAGGTGATGGCTTCTTCCTGAATGCAGTTGTGAGATTTCATTGCAGGGATGCAGCCTCAGATTATAATGGCAATGCTCTTAGGTCAATGGTTCCCAAACTGTGTGCCGTGGCTCCCTGGGGTGCCTCGGGACACATGCAGGGGTGCCCTGGGTTGGTAGTCCAGGACCAACTCAAATTATTAATGGTTAATTATTTATGAGCAAAAGCAATGCTGGTGGCTGCCAATAATAAAATGTGTACAAACAGAAGCAAATTCTGCCCTTTACCAAATGACTGAACCTAAGAATCACAGATAAACCCAATCTAATTAATTTTTTTTGGGCCTAGGGGTGCCGTGAAAAAATTCTGATACTCTAGGGTGCCGTGAATCAAAAAAGATTGGGACCCCCTGTCTTAGGCACTGGTCATCCTGCATATGCCGATGCTTACTTAGACTGGCCGTCCGATCTGGACATCTGGGTCCAGCAAGCATGCCTCCAACGAACAGACCATGGCTGATGGGGATTTCCAAACGATATAGCAAGACCTGTTCCGGTCATGTGCAGACCTCACCCATCGGATTTGTACATAAACCATCTAGGAATTCAGGCTGTACAAAGCACCAACAACCTTTGTTTATTCAAATGTTTATTCAGAGTGATTGAGCAAATAACAGTACAAAAGGACAGCCATATATATATATATATAAATAAATAAAATAATCGTACAACAAATAACTGCATAGAATAATATACAGACCAAAGGCAGGAGCTCATATTCGCCTGTCAGGGGCAGCGAGCCCCTGACACGTTGAATACCGGAGCCCGCTGGCTCCGGAACGTGGCGAATGTGCAGCGAATCCAAAAAAGGATTCGCTGCACCTCGCAGGTATTCACATTTAATACCGCCCATAGACACATTTGTTGGAATACTTACAGCTCACTCAAACAATGGTTCATTCTTACTGAAAACTTTAACTGGTACTCTTTACCTAGAAGGGCGCCCATCGTGGTGATCGCGGGCAGTACATTAACGGCCGCGACGCGATGCCCGCGATCACCGCGATTTCCCATAGGGTTCAATGTTAAATTTTGTGCTGACCGCGATTTTACATTCAATGCTTCAATGGCCGCGATTTGGCCATAGGAATCAATGTTAAATGGGCTACAGAGCCCAAATAGGCACAATTAACCCTTAAATGTCCCCCCAAATTTGTAACGTCACCCCACGATCCACGCCAACCCGAAGCGTGGCGAGCGCAGCGAGCCCGCGAGGGGCGGCGGTACGCATCCTCCGACCTTTTCATGCCCTACTATCCACGTCGGCGTGGAGTTGAGAACAGAATAGTGTGGCGAGCGCAGCGAGCCACCGAGCCCGAAGCGTGGCGAGCGGACGCGGATACCTTCACAGTTATACGCGTCCCCTCGCGGGCTTCACAGGTGTCCGTGGCGACGCGGACACCTGTGAAGTCCGCGAAGGGACGTGTTTACCTGTGAAGGTATCCACGTCCCCTCGCGGGGCTCGCCACGCTTCGGGCTCGGTGGCTCGCTGCGCTCGCCACACTATTCTATTCTCAACTCCACGCCGACGTGGATAGTAGGGCATGAAAAGGTCGGAGGACGCGTACCGCCGCCCCTCGCGGGCTCGCTGCGCTCGCCACGCTTCGGGTTGGCGTGGATCGTGGGGTGGCGTTAAAAATTTGGGGGGACATTTAAGGGTTAATTGTGCCTATTTGGGCTCTGTAGCCCATTTAACATTGATTCCTATGGTAAAATCGCGGGCATTGAGGCATTTTACATTAAAATCGCGGTCAATCATCCTTTTTAACATTGTTCCCTATGGGAAAATCGCGGTCATCGCGGGCAGCCGATTTTTATGTGCCCGCGATGACCGCGATTTTTTACGCCCGCGATTCCAATCGCGGGCGCCCTTCTAGGTAAAGAGTACCCTTTAACTTAAAAGCTATTTTGTGATATTTTAAACGAATTGCTTTTCTTAAGTTAAAATCACGCATGGAGAAAAGTAGTCACTCTGCTGTTTGGTATCATCGTGTGCACCACACTGGACACAGACAAGACAAAACTAAGGAGGGTGTAGCTTAAAGAGAGCAGAAAGAAAATCATAGACAGGACAAGCGTGTTAAAGGTAAATGCTTTAAGACCATACCCAAGTGGCTTGATGTTGCTTTGACTACACTTGTAGTGGCAGAAAGCTGTTTCATTCAAAGGTTACGGGTCCTCCAACAGGATACTGTTACTTAATACACTGCTAAAAGCACCGAAAACTTTAAGATTATGCAACAAAATATTAGATTACAGGGCCCAATCATTTTTGTCCATGCTGTTTTCACTTATTTATTTATTTCAAGCATTCTGTTGAACTAAAAACCTAATGCTAAGTATTTCTATTAACTATGGAACAGAAAATAATGGATGCCAATTACTTTCATTACTTCCAATTTATTTCAGTGAAAAACACTCTTTGATGGAAGTGTACCATTCTGCGGTAACTTGCTGGTGTCCTGGAATTATTGTATTGTCTGATGAGGTCCCAGAGCAAAATAGTTTGAGAATTTAGAAAATTGAGCATAAGAGTGATGTTTTGTAGCTTCCATTTCAAAATAATTCAGTGAAAGTACAGATTTTTATAATTATGTAATTTATGCCCCTTTCAGACCGCACTTTTTACCCGTTATTTTGCCGGTTTTTTTTACCATTTTAAAACGGTAATTTGTGCAGTCTGAAAGGTGCAGAATGAATTTACCGGTTCTATTGAACTGGTATTTCTAAACGGTAATAAAGCAGGGTTCTACCCGTTTCAGACCCGTTTTTCTCATCCACTGTTTTCTATGGGTTAAAACGGGTTCAGTGTTGTGAAGGAACAAAAACTGCACTGAAATACCGTTTAAGGACAAAAACTGCACTGAAATACAGTTTAAGGACAAAAACTGCACTGAAATACCGTTTAAGGACAAAAACTGCACTGAAATACAGTTTAAGGACAAAAACTGCACTGAAATACAGTTTAAGGACAAAAACTGCACTGAAATACCGTTTAAAGGCATGCAGTGTGAAAGAGGTTTTAGCTGGCAGACCCGTTTTTAGAAACATTTTAAAATACCTGGTCAAAGCCAGTTTTGAGGTCTGAAAGCAGCATAAATAATTAATTTATACAGTATGTCCTTCATTTGTTTGCCAGAAAGAGATACAGAGGGTTATTCAGACCTGTTTGCATGGCGGTGAATTCGTAAACTGGCAAAACACAGACAGCTGGGTTCCCGACGGCCGTCGTCTATTTTCCCTCGTGGGGGTCCATGACCCCCATAGATGGAGAATAGAATAGGTGGCTCGCTACCCGCAGCGTGGTGAGTGCAGCGAGCCCGCCAGGGGCTTTGTTGCGCTCACCATACTGTCTGGGTCCTAATGACTGTCGGGATCCCGACTGTCGGACCCCTGTACCACCCCCCTCTGATCACCTGAAGAACGGCTGACTGCTGGCTGGATTAATAGTCTCAAGTATTCAGTGATGTCACTTGCAATTTCTGAATATTCCTACATTCAGCAACGCCTTCAGATTGCATTCATACATTGTGTTGGTTCTGCACGTTACTAAATATAACGCATTTCCTTCATTCCCTTCAGTGCTTTTCAGTCATGTGACATAGCCTAAGGGGTGTTTCCAATTACCCTTGATAAAAAAAAAGGGAGCAAAAAAAAAACAACATTAATACTATTATTCTGAATGTTTTGCCGATATTTTTTAAATTAGATTGCAGATGAAGAACATTTCGCCCCGATAACACACAGGTTCAGTGTGCCGGCTTGACGGGGCTAATAGGATAGCCCAAAAGTTGCAAAAGGACATATACAAGCCAATGGTCAATAAATCCAAATTTTAATGGAAATATATACAAAAATGTGAAATGATAAGTGAGCTGGTTGTTGAACAGAGTAAGACACAATGCCTAATTAACACAGATTATATATAACATGAGAAACATACAGCAATGTTTAGAAACAAAATAACTTCTGTCGTTGCATCCTTTGTCTTGTATTTGTTAAGAATTATAGCTATTTATCTACACAAGATAATAGAATGCGTTCTACACAGCTGTCTCTTCAATGTTCTGCAGAGAACAGAGGATTGTTATGTGATGATTGAGTTTAGACTTTACACACACATTGAAGTAATGCTGTACAAGCAAAGAAAGGGCCTCATTCACTACCCGTCACAGTTGAGCAAAAATTGCTAATCAGTGATTTTCTGATAGCAGCACATGCCACTTTGCAGATGCGCAAGGATTTAAAACAGTTTAGATACCAGTGAGGTCGGCGATGTGGCATTGGGAAGGTATGATCCGGACAACGGAG
This sequence comes from Crinia signifera, assembly GCF_055691185.1. Classification (NCBI taxonomy): domain Eukaryota; kingdom Metazoa; phylum Chordata; class Amphibia; order Anura; family Myobatrachidae; genus Crinia; species Crinia signifera. The sequence goes on along the minus strand of NC_139220.1, from coordinate 45,049,374 downwards.
GTGTGTCCGGAGGTGTGTCTGGACTGTTTGCGTGGGGGTTCATGGTGGCTACGTGGCATTACACACAGTGGCTGCAATCCATAACTTGGCAGCATGGTACCTGCATTTACAGCTAGGCTGCGTTGGCAGGGAACTATCATAGTTATGTAAGCACTATCATTGATTGCAATTGCATCGCTGGGAGGGACCAATGCTTATTTAGGCCCAAAGAGTGGTTTTAATGGCAGGCAGTGTTTCATATTTCACTCATTACATAGACGACAGAAAACAAGATTAAAATAATTATTATTATTTTAAGGAGAAATTGCAAATACTGTCATTATAACCCCTTTCCCCAAACTGGAGATCCAGAAGACCAATGTGTGACATCCATCCTCCTCCTCCTCCTCCAATCTTCATGCTATACCACATGCTGCTGCTGGATGTGGCATATGCTGCTTCTGATTGGATAAGTCGCTGCAGCTGATTGGAGAAGCCACTGCAGCTTCATATTTTAACTTGCCACAGCTGACTGAACATCTGCATTGAATACCTACAGAATACCGAATATAAGCCCGCAATTAGCTCCAGGCTTTCTTTCTGTTAAAAAAAAACTATTTAACTGTATAGGAATGTAACTGCTGATCTGCACTTCAATTTATGATGTGTGGGTTTATTAATAACGTATTCATTTGCTCAGACTACCTCTTGCCTTAAGGTGCCCACACACTAGAACGATTTTTTTGCTGATTGGCCGATTTCCTAATGATGATAAATCGTCCGATATCGATCGGATGTGCGCTCCCACGGATCTTTTACTAAATCTTCTGATCTTACATGATGCATGAAAGTGTTTTATGAAAGAGAAAAAAGGGACTGTTATTTGGAACGCACACTTAAACACAGTGTTCAATTCATGACTGTTGGGAACAGCACCCCCTGCTAATACTAGTGATATCTGGGGTCTTTCTTGTAATTTTTTGAGAATTACAAGACAAAAAATGATAATATATTTAGTGTGCAGGTGTGCTTCGGGCCCTTTTAGTGGGGCAACCAAGTACCTATGCTGCATGGAAGATCAGAAGATTTAGCAAAAGATCCATAGGAACGCACATGGGATCTTTAGAGAAGTCTTTGGTGGAAGTTGTCTGAAATCTTTTGTCCAGGACGGGCAAAAGATTTCAAGGCTAATTTATGCGCAGGTCTTTCTAGTGTGTGGGCACCTTTAGATTTATGGTGTGTACACACGGTGAGATTTCTTTGCTATTCTACTTGCTATACAATCTTGGCTAGCTCGTGCTATTTACATACAATTCATGCTATCTGCATTAGATTTGCACTATATAGTCATTGCTGGGTTTCGATTTGTGCAGTCACGGGAGCCCGCATCGGGATCGCAAGGTAAAAAACCTGTGCGATCCGCATGCCTTTTTGACTATATAGTGAAAATCTCACGCTGGATTGTACCGTGTGTACATACCATTATAGCACCTTTTCTGGTCTGGAGAAACAGATTTCTCAGTTTGTTCTGGTAGTTTTACCCATATTATATATTACTGGGAATATATATATTTTTTTTTTTTTTAATACAGATATCCCTGAGAGTGTCCTTGTTTTGGAATCAGATGTCCCTCTGAATAATTGCTGTCTTTCAAATGCTGTGCCATCATATGTCACTGAGCGGCATGGAACCACATGCAGGAACTGCAGCTCTCACGTAAGTCTGTAGCGAGCCGTCATTTCTCAACTAAACATTCTCTAGAAATCTCAGACTTTTTATTAAACGGATGATTAAGAACATTTGTAAATATGCTTACAAGAATCTTTTTTCCAGTTGCACTACAACTTTTTGATTTGGACCCAATTGCATTCTTAAAAAAGAAACCCACTTTGTTACTCCAGCAGAGGGGAGTGCAAACAGGACAGGAGGCCAACTGACAATGCCAGCCTGCTCCAGATCAGTACATACTGTAATGTGTATATGGCCGGAGTATAATTAATAAATAATACAAATAGTCAAACACAATTATTATTTTTTTAAAGTACACCATAAGAAACCACTCAGTAGCCTCACCCTGTAAAAATGGACTAAGAAACATACTTCATTAATGCAAGCCAATCACTCAGTGCAGCAGCAATATCACTATACTATTAGCATAATTGGGAAGTATTTACAGTAGACACATCCAACCAATCTGATTCCGGACAAATGTCGTCATCATATTCATCAATGTGCAACATGCACTAGAGGTCTAATAACCTCAAGTAATTTGACTCCAGACAGACACGTTTATGTCTGTTTAGTAGTTTGCATGGGACACCGTTATGTAGGGTACACACCAGAATGACCATGATGGTGTGACGATCGTGAAACGATTTCCTGAAATCGTACGATAATCGCACATTTGGATTGGAGTACACGATCGGCACCCAACCCAATGTAGATGATGAATCTTTAGTGCAGCAGGTAAAATCTTCAAAGTAACCAAACGACCGGTAGGGGCGTGCACCGGATCGGAATCGCTTGAAAACATATTATACAATTCTGCTCTTTTTTACATACAATCGGTCTTTAGATGCGTCGAAATTGAGCCCAAATCGTTTTGGTGTGTACCCAGCATTACTGTACTTTGGCTGCATTCCTACAGCATCCCACACCCTTGACCCGTTCCACTTGGCACACGGGATCTTAAGTGGTAAATGCATCCCTGTCAGCAAGGGATGAAATGCCTACAATGACTGGTGCGTATACTGGTTCACTGCTTCCCATAAATAACTTGGTCCTACTTTAATTTGTACCTATATTTCTTATTCGTTGCTTTAAGCTGCATTTAACACTGTGAAGTTCTATACACACACACACACAAACACACACACACATGATGTAAATACACAACGTTACAAATTAAATATAAAGAAACTGTAGTCACTTGAAGAGTCGTTCGTCTTAATCTTCGTCATGAATAAAAGTCCTTGGATGAAGTGTTTCAGGAGAAATGAGAAAATGTCCATCGGTAAACATTTTACAGATTCATGCGTTCCGTTTTGTAATATTTTCTTACCACTATTTTAATCTTTTTTTTCTTTTTAAATAAAATGTACAATAGATATAACAATCTGTATATACATTTTTTTTCTCACAGCTCAGAATTTATACTTCATACTTTCTCAGAAACAGAGAAAAAAAAGTCCTTTTACATTCATGTACCATGGGAAAACTCCACTGGGGGGCGCCATCATGAAATCCCGCAGGCCGCTCCTAGTGTGTATTCGCTAGAAAAGAAAAGAAATTGGAAAGGCTCATTAAGAATTGTCTGGAGCTTATAAAGATTTATAGCGATAATTCCTATACTGTTATTAGGAGCTTTAGAATCTCCTGCATCATTGGAAATCGTTTAATCGAGAAAAAAAGTGCGTACACACAATGCGATTGCCTTGCCATTCGATCGGGATCGAATCGCACAGCAAGCAAAACGCATTTGATTTTGACTATATAGTACAGATCTGTACTATATAGTCTTGCCTGCACAGTCAATTTTTCTGTGCGGTTTCAGCTAAACGGGAGTGGGCATCGGGATTGAATTGGCATCGACTGCAGCTGAAAACCGCTCCAGTTCAATTCGATTTTGACTATGTAGTCAAATGCCAGAGCGGCTGATGGGCCAATCTGGCCACAGGAAGAGACCGGAGCTGAATGAGAACTCAGCTCCCAGCCCTCTGCTCAGACAAAGGCTGTTACAGCTCCTCCTGCTCAGTCATCGGGCATAGAGAGACGGGGCAAGCCAGACCCCTATGAATCACAGTAGGCCCCTGTGAGCCAAGACCATACCCTATTTTTGTGCACGCATAATAAAATGCCACGGCTGCCAGGGTCAAATTTTGACATTGGAAAGGTCGACATGGGTCAAAATGTCAACATTAAAAAAGATAGACACATGAAAAGGTACACCTGAATTTTGCACACTACCTTTTTTTTTAACGCCATTAACTATGTAGTCTATAAATTAATATTCCCTAAATTCCCTACCTCAAAGTCACAGTAGCATCATGGATTTATACTGTTTTACTGGGATGTTTAGCCATGCCCACTTACATTAGGCTCCACCCTATTACCCAAGCCCAGACACACTTTCTACAGTCATGTTCACAAGAGTGGAGTCTTTGGTTCAACCCTCACCAAGTTGAACCTAATGCTGGGCGCACGCCAGAACGATCTGGCCTCATTTCCCACAATTTCGATACAATCTCGACCGATTGTAGGTTGAATTAGGCATGTTTTAGATCCAAATCCGATCCGATGCGCGTCCCAGCTGGTCGTTTTGCAGATCCTACCTGCTGCAGTCAGGAATTAAAAACGATCCCTTCAACTGGGTACAGATTGTCATCGGATCGTATGCAGATCGCGTGCTCCAAGAGATCGTGCGACCATCGTATGATCGTCTCATGATCATGATCGTTCTGGTGTTTACCTAGCATTAGAACAGATCTGTTTGTCCACATATTTTATGATTAGAAGCTACCAACACTGGTTTTGCGTAATACAATGACCATGCATAATATTAATTGGTCCAGGACCACCAACCCGGCTCACGCCTGCAAGTCCCTCGAGGCACCCTCGGTTGTCTAGGTACACAGTTTGGGAATCACTGTCCTAGTGTGTCTAATTAAACATGGTAAACTCAAAAGTGGCAGGGACTAATTTTATTGATTACTTATATAATCAACTGACAGCTCCAAGATAGCTGCCTCAGCCTCTGCAATAATGTAAAGTGCTTTGAGTCCTACGGAGTGACAGGCACTATATGAAGAATTATTATTATTATGTTAATGAATTGTTATGCTGAAGACATTGTAGGCAAAGGAACTATTCAAGTCACCTTGTGTAAATCAGGGAGCACAAGTGTACGGAAAGACAAAAAAAACATCTAAGCAAAAAATACATTCATAGTGAAGCAAAACGTTGTGTAACGCTTTGCATTACCACCTCACAGCACTGAGGTCAGGTGTTCAATTCATGTGTGGAGTTTTTATGTTCTTCCCATGCTGTTTGGGTTTCTTCCCACAATCCCTAGGGTGTGTGCCCATGCAATATTAGATTGGCTGAGTGGTTCTTACCTACCTTTACTATGTTTCTATGGAAAAATATAGTATGCCCTTTTAAGCGGCACATAATAAAAAAAATAAGGTTCTCATTGGTACACAACCTATTATTGCATAATATTACATTTCCCGGCTCTGCGCACAAATGCACACATTAGCAAGCATTAGGGCGGAGGAACATTATAGATTCCCCAGCGTACAGTGACAATGCTGCAAATCAAGGCAATTCAATGAAAGTACTCCCTAAGCGTGTTGTTGTTTGTGTTACTTTACTCACAATGTTAAACACAATTCATATTCGTATTGTTAGAGGCCGTCTCTGCAAAATAATTGCATAATATATCACACCACTATGTGGTCAAATGGGTGCAGAATAGCCCAACCACATCCCCATTATTCTAAGGAACTATTTTGCATTAAGTTCTAGCACACAGCTGATGGTTTCTTTTTATGGACTTTGGCACAACTTATGGTGCTTATTGTGGACATAGGCCCTTAATCATATCTGATCGCAGTACAAATTTGTTCTCAAAATGGGCAAAACCATGTTCACTGCAGGTGGGGCAGATGTAACATGTAAAGAGTTTGATTTGTGAGTTATATTGTTTCTGTGCAGGATAAATACTGGCTGCTTGGATATTTGTAGACGATACTCTCTTCCTGTTAATTTAATATTGCCCTCTGTTTGGTCTACACCGTATCCTAATATGGAAGCCCAGGATGTTTTGATGTGCGCTGTGATTTAACTTTTTTGTTATGTGTATTTCTATTTTAAGATATATATATATATATTGTTCCCTATCGATTCATGTTGTTGGCTATGGGATGGTCTCATTACATCCTATATATGACTTTTAACTGCTCCTATTACTGTGTATGGAGAAGGAGAGAAAGAAAAGGGAAAACTGATATTGTTATTTTGAGGATATAACTGCTTTCTTTGTGAGATTCTTTTATTTTATTTTATTAAAAATAAAATGTATTTGTTATGGTGTGTACACACGGTAGATCGTATTGGGACTCGCATAGCACGGTATGCATGCAGTGGCACAAATTTGACAATATAGTGCAGATCTGTACTATATAGTCTTGGCTGTCCTCTCTATTTGACTGCCGACTTTCACTCATATGGGAGCGCGCATCGGCAGCGCATCGGGCTCGCAAGCCCTAAAAAAGCATACAATCACCATGCGATATGTTACTGTATCTTTGGGTGGTTACATCTTCCACACCTTTCATTGTGCATGGTTCTAAAACTATTTCAGTAATATAGAGGGTTTGGATTACAGGGTCAACAGTGCCTAAGTGGACCCCAAAAGGTAAAAAAGCACAAGGCCCACATACAAAAAGTTTACATAGAACAAATCGGCAGTGACAGCTGGCACCAGGAGAGTGGATGTAGAGCTTGTCAATCCAGACACCATGCAAGCCAAATACTGCACAGCAATTCTCTCCGGTCCCTTATCCATCACACCTGTTGTTCCATATAGTTACTCTCCTGTTCCCAACTTTAATTCTACCACTTTGTGTTTCCCCATAGTAGTCTCTTCTAAAGGCATACACCAATGTTTGATGCGGTATATAATAAATACAATATAAAATGTGTTCAATATTTGAATGAAGTGACAGTTCTACCAGAACACAATCAATTCATAATTAACATTAGTCAGTTAATTTTTGGGGGGATTTATTGAGCACTCTGGTCTCACCAGAGAAGGCCAGCAGAATTCTGCTGATGCAGCGTTGGAGTTCTTTTACCATATCCCGGATGATTGACCTACCATTCACATTATAGGTATAATTAATTTGTGGGAGAGGAGGCCAACTGGATTACTTTTATTCTTTAATCTTTTAGGCATTATATTGCCAACTTTTTAATTGCACAGTAAGAATTGGACATATTAATTAGGACATATCAAGCCTCAAACAGATAGAGGCACTAGAGAAAAATAAGAAGTTAATCACTTCACCCAGTCGCTTTAATCTTACACAAAAAGATTTATGTTTTCCCTGATGAAGTCTGAGACGAAACGCGTTGGAAACGGTCTACTCGTTGATTTTACTCAGATAATTCTCTGAAGACCAATAAATAAGTGCTGGAAGATTCCTCTTATGTGCTTCATTGGATACGATTGTGTTATTTGGACATTTACATTCTAATTGTTGGCGCCATACCACTATTGGGTAAATATATATATATATATATATATATATATATATATATATATATGTGTGTGTGTGTGTGTATGTATGTATACTGCTGGTTAACCCTTTGAGTGCCAACATCATGAGAGATGTTCAAAATATCTGCCAAAAATGCCAGCGTCGCTCACATTTGTTATATAAATTAAAATAAAAAATGTGGTGCAAAAAAAATTATATTTCCTATTTGAGATTAACATTACATGTCATAATAATGAAAAAAAAAATTGCTTGCCAATTTTTACTTATTTTGACAAATTCACTTGGCACTCAAAGGGTTAAAATATGCATTTTCAAACTCATTCTCTTTTTAAAAAGAAATAAAAGGTCAGTTGGTTTCTTGAACAGTGGATATATGATAGGAAAAAGTTAATTCATTATTCATATTATTCATTCATATACATCATAGGAGATTTTGATGTTCTGGTTTGTTACCTGCAGACAACAAAATTGAATTATATAATGTTAGACTGTTGCAATGTTGAAAGCAAATTCTATATTTAAAATTTTTCACTGTATACACATCTGATGACCTAGGGAGCCTTTCAAATCTACTGTACATATGGCACATAACACATTCACTAAAAATTTAAACAAAAATGACCGATGAGACTGGATATTGAAAATGTTGAACAAAATCATACACATAAAAGGAAATAATCTAAAACAAATTTTAAACTTTTTTTTTTTTAATTTAAAACCATTCTCCTCAAATAAAAATAAATAAAAAAAAGATGAATATATTTTTATGAAATCTTATTTGCAGTTTCTGTTTGCAGGAAAGAATTCATGAAAACAAGGAGCTTTAAAATCATGGTGACAAAAACTAGTGAGATATTAGTGAAGTGAAATGTTTGATCGGAATGCAGGAATAAAACGGTCATCGCTAAAGAATTCTAGCATCATCAAAAATGCAAACCAAATCATTATACACAGACTTTGCATTTCTCCACCTGTTCATTTTTGGGCTTTTAAACCAAAGCTTTTTTTCTTGACTATTCGTTGCGTAAAATATGTTTATCAAACATATCTAAAACTTTGTTTCTACTGTTTTACTTTGTAAAATTTTAGTACATATGAACCCTCAATACAACAGATAGTAAGATCCATTTAAAAATTATGATTACGTAATTAGTGTTCAGTAATCAACCTAAGTGCTCATTTTAGCACCTTGCACCTTATTAGTGAGGACATATTTTAATTTTGACGGGTAATATTTGATACATGATGTATCACTAAAGCTACTGTAGCAATACACACGTCTAAAATATGCCCTCCTCCCTAATTAGGTGCAGGGTGCTGAAATGAGCACTACACTTTAAACTTTAGATTTTAATTACTACAATACTACTCCTAAACAGGCAGCTGAGTGATATACGTGTGTGTGATTAACAATTGGCCAATAAGATTTGTAGAATATGTCATTTAGATTAAGAAATCTACCAATAGAGGGAATTCAGTTCCAGATCAGCTCGAGATCTCAGCAATTTACCCTTGCACTGCTGTGTGCAGGAAAACTAGCAATGTTCTGCTGCTGTTTTCTACGCAATGTCCGCAGCCAAACATGAAGGAGAGCTCAATTCCCCCCATAGAATATTCACAACAAATGGTGTGCGATTCCAATTTAACAAGTTTAATTAAGAGCTGCACAAATTATTAACATGTATACATGCTTTTTTTTTTTCATTCTGAAATAAATTGTGGGCAGCACGGACGGTGTAATGGTAATCATTACTGCCTCACAGCACTGAGGTCATGGGTTCAATTCCCACCATGGCCCTAACTGTGCGAAGTTTGTGTATTCTCCCTGTACTTCCGTGGGTTTCCTCCGGGTTCCTCCCACAATCCAAAAATATACTGGTAGGTTAATTGGCTCCTAACAAATTAACCCTAGAATGTCTGTGCGTGCATGTACATGTGGTACATGGGGCAGGGAATGATATGAATGTTCATTATATTCTCTGTAAAGAGCTGCGGAATAGGGGTGCGCTATATAAGAAACTGTTCATAAATCAATAAATAGTGCTGTACCAGGCAATGTAATGTTGTGCTCAGATGTGAATGTAGCCTGTACTATACGGGAGTAGCCAGTGGATTTTGCCCTATAGCCAGCTACCGCTAATACAGGAAACATATTTGGAATCTGTAGATCCTGGAGATTACATATACATTTGTGATTGCCAGGTATATGTAAAGTACCCTTGGGCACCAGATTTTCTTTACATTCAATTATAGCTCACGTCTGTAAAATGACAGACATTTAAAGGTCTAGAATCTTCAATAGAACACCTACATCATTGTCACGATGTACCACCCCCCTCCCCCCACATAAAAAAATAAATAAATATTTTGCTTTTGTAGACCAAGTAATCTGTATGCCTACACCTTGTGAAGTCTCTTCATGAACGGGGGTAATGACCAGTTGAATATAATGTATGTATGTATGCTGAAGTGGGAGAAACCCTCTAGTCCGTAGCCCCCCCCCCCCCCAAATACATATATATAGTACAGATTATTGTGTAATTTAGGATTACACAGACTTATGCTATCCTACATTTATTATCTCCATTTGCTCAATTGGGAAGTAACTTGTGTATCCTAGAAAACATCACTTTTTTCAGGAACCAATAAAGTTTTAATGTTTATATTGTAACTGCATTATAGGTGAAGCCAGGTGCATTCCCCTGCTTACCAAAACCCTAGGAGGTTACCCTATACACTTATCAATTAGAAAAGCCTGGGTTAAATAATGTATGCGTTTAGGAACAATGGAGATATCTGGCCTAAAAAGAATGAAATATATACTTGGTCACCCTATTGCCAGAAATGGCATTTACCCAGCTGATTTCTTACTGCTTGCTCCCTGCTGACATCCCCAATGTAAATTTACAGGATTTCCTGTTATCAGTGGGGAAGTCTACACTTTACCACTAAGTTATACATAGCATTTTTGTAGTGTATAACAATCAGGAACCACTGCGCCTCCCTGTGCTCACTGAACCAGGGCCCCATGGGTGCACCACTTACCACATACCCAGGACCATTCGCACATACAATAAATAAATGTGTATATTGTGATTGCCTCTGTGTTTGTGCATGTGTGAGAGAAAGCTGTAGTTTTCGGGGACACAAACGGACACTAGACATATATGGACTAGTAAGCCTGCTCAAAGCAAATGCTTTGAAAGCTAGTCGATGTAGTTTCACTTGCTGCAAATAGATGGCAGTGTTTGGAGTCACACAGACACTAGACTTACATATAGATGAGGATTATAGCTTTTCTTTGGTCCACTAGATGAACAGTGAGCTGAGGCTGGCAATGACTTGTTCTGTACTAAATAAGCCTTAAGGTTCCCATACACGGTACAATTATTATATACAATATTGTATACAATATCGCATCTCATCGCGTCTAGGTTTTGGGATGAGATGAGATCTAGTACAAAAAGTATGTACTGCACTTTCTTTTTGTACTAGATCTCATCGCAAAACTGAGATGCGATATTGTATACAATAATTGTAACGTGTATGGGCACCTTTAGCTTAGTATAGAAAGCTAGCGGTCATCAACTCACCAGGTTTAATATTGGGCAGAAAGATGGCTAAAATGAGCGAATAAAAATTTTAGCAGCGTATTTAAGTCTGCAATTCCTTCTGCACACAGGAGAACCAGTGAGTTAACCCCTCGTTAATCCTACATTTTGATATAGGAAGGAAAAGAGGGAAAGTACGAGAAAATCGCTGGTTTTCAAGGTACAGCCAAAATAGAAAAACAGGCAAACAGAAGGGACAGGTACAAGGCAGATAGAGCCTTAGGTCTTTGTTCGCAAAATACATAGGTGTGGACATAATCTTTAAAATATAGTTTTTACTAGGATGTGCAGATCTAATTTACCCGGATCTCAAAATGGGATCTTATTGGCTATCAGCTGTCACATGTATTGTGACAGCTGATAGCCCATAAGCCAATAAGATCCTGGTTTGAGATCCGGATCTGCAGATCCCTATTCTCTACTAAAACTATTATACTACACAAAGCAGCTTTTAAGCTATACTTCAAGGATATAAAAATTGTATATGTAACCTTTATTAACGTGCAACGTTACTGTTTATAGGAAACACAGTAGTTAACCCTTCTGTATCTGTAAGTAAACGATCCGCCTTAACAGTAACAACTGCATACAAACGGTGGCAGCTGTAGTAGAGTATAAAAATACACCCAATTATGTTTTAATGAGCAGGTTCCATTCTATACAGCAGGATTTAATTACGGTGTTGTGCTAATCCAAAATATAGCTGTGTAACACACCCCGCTATCAAGGTGGCGGTTCTGCTGAAGTGTGCTTCGATTAGCCAACGTGACGGAACATAGGATTTAGCTGAAGTGCAGCTTTACTCAGCGGATGCTCTGTATCAGTAACACACAACAGATTCAGATTTAGTGGATTTTATTTACACATTTTGTACATTTCAGAGCAATACACAATGACATTTGCTTCATATTTTCTGACCTGCAAACAGATACCTTAGTAATGAAAAACAAACTGGAAAATAAAAGAATTGTGGGTAGAACGGTACAGCCAAAAACAAAATGTAACAATTTGAGGTCAAACAATTTGACAATTCATGGGTCTCAAAACGGAAAAATACCAAAAAACAGGAGGGGAAGTCAGGGTTTTGGGGGGGTTTTGTTTGCTTTAGAAGATAAATGCATACTGAACACAAAGCCGCCACTTTGGTCCTAGTTTTACTTTAGACTTCTGTGGCAGAAACCAATTTAAGACAAACTTAAACCTAAGAATTTTCTCTGGATGTACATTCCACTTTTTATTTATTTATTTCTTAAACACACTGATCCACAGTTAATCAATGAGCACATGATCATTGCCTTTTTAAGTCGAAGGGTTATATACGCTGAGAAACAGCGGCTTGCAAAAGCCGTGGCTTAGTAAATGTTGCCCAGCGACAGTCAGTCGCCAATAGGCAGGCTCCTACCAAAAGTAGAATGGGCAAGGAACATATTGGCTATGGGCAATAAAAAACTTTTTTTTTTTCCATTTTTTTTTTTAAATGGTGGACTGCAAACTTGTATAATGAAACCCTCTTTACACATTTACTAAACTTTAATGCTTTCGTTATCTTAATTCCAATGTTGACTACCGCAAAAGGAGGCCCCGCTAATGATCAAGAAAAAGGGCAGAGCCTCATTCCAGCTGAGTTCACATTATGAGAATTTATGGGTGTGACTAAGCTAGGACACAAAAAGAAAAAAAAAATATATATAGAATTTGACGTAGGACCTCTAGACTTGCCTACCTTTTATGTGGGAGGGATCACGTTTCAAACTGTGTCAGGAGGGCCCGCACCTCTGGAGTGAGCTGTTTGGCAGCCTTAGCTGCCTCTGTGATGGCCTTGCGGTAAAGACCCTTTCTCTTCTTGTCAAATCGGGACGGGAAGTTTTCTAAAAAGGGGGACAGCTGTGACAGAGCGAGAAATGAAGTTGTTGGGGAACCAAACCAGGATATGCGGGCCTCCTGTCGCACAAGCAGCCCGTTATCTTTTCGACTGATAGTTATGGTTAGTATACGGGCGGGCCACCAGGGAAAGCCATATATTTTTGCCCAAACAATGTCCCCAACACATATGGTCCTCCCATTAGGGGTCATGCATTTAGAAACATTTTTGGAAAACACCTTTAGTTTCAAGGAATTGGTCAACTTTTTCTTTTCTTTTGAAGAGGAAGGTGAAGGTGAAGGTGCATGCATGCTGCCTGGGGGGAAATCAAAGTTTTCAGTAGAACTACACTCAGAGTGGATGGATTTTAAATCATCTGTACTATCACTACTACACACTGACGCACTGGAAGAGTCTGCTTTCTTTTGATTTAAGGTCATGTAAACTGTGATATTGCTTTTGCTGCCTCGCTTGCTCAGCGCTGGCTGTGGATCCTGCTCGACAGGCGGTACACAGACACTTGTGTTCTGAATATCACTGCTGACCTCTTCTGGGACATTTGGGGGGGTCTTTATTTCTGAGGGGCCCTCACCTGCTGATCGGGTGGCAGTGTAGCGAGTCTGGGGCTTGATACCCATCTTGCTGCTTCGTAAGCTCTCAAGTCCGATCTTGAGCGAAGAGTCGTTTTCCTCGTTGCGGTACCTTTGAGGTTTTATGCGTAGCCTGGGTGGGAGGGTTCCTGAGCTCGTGTTCTGAAGGCGCCTTGCGATGTGAGCTTTAGTGTGAGGATTTTTAGAGGAAGATGCATCCTTCTGCTTTTTGTGTGCCTTTTCTTTGGCCATTTTTAACACTTCCCGAGCTTTTGCATGATCCATGTTTTTACTCTGGAGCACCTTCTTTGTGTGCAGTTGAGCTTTTGGGGCATTTGTTTGAGAAGCCACTTTTACCACTTTTCCTCGCCCTTGGCCGAGATTTGTAACCTTGGACACCGAATTCCGTTTTTGACTTTCGCTCTGGCTTTTGCCATTTACTTTGTGATCAGTTTTAAGTTTTTTATTCACAGTAGTTACACTTTCATGCCTCCTCCGTTTCCCTTCTTCTAACTTAAAAGAGTCATTACCAGTCTTCCTGACCTCCCTCTTATCTGCCACAACATTTTTACATTTGTCACACAATACCTGCCTGGGCCGAAGCTTGATAGCGTTCATTATCGAAGTGGGTTCTTCCCTGTATATTTTCTTTTTGAGTCTCTTAATTTTACGTGGTGGAGGTTGAGGTATTGACTGGTTATAAGTGTCCCTGATAAACAAAGGAGGGGGGTATGGCGCTCCTTCATGAAAAAGTGGAGGAGGCTTTGAAGTCCACAGGTTATGAACTCCACAGGGCTCATCAGGCTGGATGGGGGAAACATCCATAGTGACCGTTTCATTCTCATTTTTCGACAATGTGTCTTCCTGGAATGATGTGCTCTGCAGCTGAATCTGTTCTTCCGGTTTGTTTTTGTACTCCCGCTTAGGGTGAACGGTTACAGGGATTCCATGGGGTCCGAACCTTGAAACAAAACACAGTTACAAAATTAAGCAATGTCTGAGCTTAAAATTTTTATAATTCATTTAGAAAGCCATAAACAGTGCCCACTGCCATATATTTGTGAACACAAATCTTATATCAATGCCTTGTATCGATAAACCATCCTGATCAAATAATGTTACTTAAGTACAATATCAAATGGTATTTTTCTGATATGTATGTCACAATTTAAGCACATGGTGTCGATTCAATCCCTAGTGGGTGACATGCAACAGTTTTGGGCCCTTTATGCCCAGACTAAAGTGCTGGGCATAATGCCATTTGGGCACTCAATCAGATCACTTTTCATACACGTACTCCCCAGCACTGGGGTCTCCAAGCAGAAAATGACAGCAGCTGATCTTGCCTGAATGGAACAACAATTTGCTTCGTTGGGCACCCACGGTCAGCCGCCTTCGCAAACAATTGAGTTCATCCCCCAAGGAGTTAAACTCAAAAGTTCTATGCGGAGTAGAGATTCCCAATCCTAGATATCCTGGGCATCCAATGCATACACAAGATAGTTTTAAATTATATTCAAAAGAACAATATTGTTAACAATATTACCCTCTAGTCATCTGAACATGCAGTCAAATTTTGCCTATACTGTCAACAACTGCATTGTCAACAGAGGCTGGGCAACATCATTCAGTTTGTATGCACTATTTTGTTTGCCCCGGCACTCCAGCAGTATCGCCTATGGCTGGGTAAAAACAATGTAATGTGTCATCCATACAGCTGATGAACAACATAGTGTTAAGTGCATTAGTGCTTCTTTGCAGATATCAGATCAGGCCTGTAGCACAGCTGATGCCAATATATCGGTACAACTGCCTATGTGTATGGCAGACCTGCTGACAGTTCTGTCACAGAATCCATAGAAACATAGTATGGGCAGCAGATAAGAACCACTTGGCTCATCTACTCTGCTTTTTTTTTTTTTTTTTTTTTACACCTTTATGTAACCTCAGCCCTATTTTTCTTTGATCCTATTCATATGCCTACCCCATGCAAGTTGAAATTGCTCTACTATCGTAGCCTCTACCACCACCGAAGGGAGGCTATTCCACTTAACCACTACCATTTCTGTGGCCAAGTAATTTTTCCTTACATTTCCCCTGAACCCTACCACCCTGATGAGTTAAATGTGGATCTAACTGGTGTAGAACTCCAAGACTTGCAGTTTCACATCTTGTTTAATAAGCCCATTCATTTTTAACACTGGGAACTTCATCCCCATTAAATGCAACCCTCAACTACCCTCTACACCACGGGTGTCAAACACAAGGCCCGCGGGCCAAATCCGGCCCGCCAGACCTAGTCATGTGGCCCGCGCAGCCGCCGCCAGCCTTCACCTTTTATTCTCGCTTCTTTTTTTTTTGAGATCCTGGCCTGCAGTCTGCTGAGGAGATAGCACGCAGGGGCAGTGTGTCCCATGAGATGCATGAGAGCTACCAGAAGCTCTGTGACTCCTACATCATGCCGCACGTCTGACGGCTTGCACTACTACTGCATGGAGTAGCAGCCAATCAGGGCGTGCATCCAGATGGAGTTGTGGAACTTGTGTGATGTCACTCTCCCTTCAATCAGCTCACGTAGCCGAAGCTGCGGGGTTGGTGCTGGGACGTCACACAGCTGGCGATCCGCGCTGGTAGTAGCGGATGGGAGCAATGGAAGTATGTGATTGGTCGCTACTACTGCTGGATTCCATGTGGTAACCGTGTGTGCGAGGCGGCTGACTGGAATAGGTTAGTAGTGTCAAGCTCAGGCTGGCCGCTGTACATGGTTTACACGTTTACACACCAGGCCTTGCTCTCCTCCTAACTTGACTTCAAGGCCAAACAGTGTTCAGGTCAACTGAGCCACTTAAGACGTGTTAGGATAGCTATGTGACCATTTCCATCTTTCTCAAAATCCAAGCAGCTCATATTAGCCCAATAAGTCATTTTCAGGTCCCCATCTCCCCTATCAGGAAGGAATATCTTTCCTGAGAACTCTCTCAAGTATTATCCAGGTAACTCCTCCCAAAATAATTTTTCAAAAAATTGTACATTTGAATATCTACTTGTCATTATTCTGACTATGTTTCTGCTTTCAGAGCTAGTTATTACTTACATTATTACAAAAAACAGTAATAATTGAATGCAGTGACAATAATTTATGATAATAAAGAGTGGACACATAGTCCTACAGATACAACCGGCCCTTTGAGGGTGACCAAACTGCTGATGCGGCCCCCGATGAATTTGAGTTTGACACCCCTGCTCTACACCATGGGTCTTCAAACTGTGGCCTTCCAGATGTTGTGAAACTACAAATCCCAGCATGCCTTGCCACAGTTTTAACACTCCCTTATAGCAAAACTGTGGCAAGGCATGCTGGGATTTGTAGTTTCACAACATCTGGAGGGCTGCAGTTTGAAGACCCATGCTCTACACCAATGGCAGCTGCTGCAAACTACACATCCCAGTATGCCTTAGCAGCAAAACTGAAGGCAAGACACGCTGGAATGTCAAGTTCCACAGCATTTGGTGTGCCACAGGTTGCCCAGCACTGGTGCAAAGGATGTCAAAGCTGTCTCCCCTGCTCAACACCAATATTTTCATTTTTTGTGGGGTTTTGGTTGAGGACTACTAATTATTAGCAGTCAATTGCAATACAGGAAAATTGCTTACTTTGGTGTACTGCAGTTAATACAGAGAGAGAAAATATACCACCAGCTAGCTTTTTAGTCAGCAATATCCTATGAATAATATTTACCCCTTCGGTGGTATGCCCGGAACCGTGGCGATGGTGGGGAGTAACAGGGGGGGGGGGTGTAGGGTTAGGGCTGTGGTGTTTATTTCTGTGGCAGGACAAACCTACCAGGGCAGGTAGGTAGGTTTGTCCTGCCTCAGAAAAACCCACCCCAGTGGTTAAAAATCAATCTATCTAAATTTGGCCCTGGAATTCTCAGCACCTACAAGTCCTACAACATCCAGCCACCCAAATGCAGAAGTATGCCAGTGGAAATATTTACTACGATTAGGAAACCACTAAAACTGATTACGTGCTAGCAATCGATCAAGCAAAATCCTATTACACTGGGGCACTCATTTAAATGAAAAGCTGTTTACAAGGATTCAATGAAGACAAATAAAACAAAGCATAAAAATTGCTTTAGAAAGTTAGAAAGCAAGGGGGGGTTGGAGAGCGATATTTAAGGAACAGGAAATCATTGTACAATCTTGAGAATAGACTGTTGACAATACCTATTTTTCTTCTTCAATTGCTGCCCCTGCCAGGCACAAGTCTAAAGCACTGCTCCAGGCACCCAGACTCCTGGTACCACACATTTCAGCTGGCACCTTTGTCCCCTCGCAGCTATTTAAGTGCTAAAATGGAAATTAAAGTGGATTGTTCAGGAACACTAGGTCTCTCTGAATAGAAAGACTATGTACATACCTAGCAACAGTCACAACATTCAATAATGGGGGTGGACATCACAAATTAGGGGGATGACTTTACTTAGGCGAGGTGTGAATTATGCTTTACTTTGAATTAATAACAGATTTAAAGTAGTAATTGGTCCACAACATTGGAGCATAAAAGCTTCCTCAATTTTCACCACTATGGACAGTTGTCTGCCGGCTCCTCCGGACATGCGCATGATTTTGGACACGGGCATATTCTTGCTATTATCGTAAGATCTCCTGTGTAGCCTGTACCTGCTATATTATAACCTTTTTACACCAATCACAAAACCCAGGTTATTGCTGGGGCAACCACAGTTGACGGAAAACCGTGCAACCCAGGTTATGCTGATCAGCTGCTGATTGACTGTTTATACAGAGTTCTGCCACAGTTATACCCCTTTTAAACCAGAGCCTCGACCTGGATTATTGCCGCTCCCCTCCGCACCAGGGCTAGGTGTAAAATATATAACCCGGGTCCTGCTCCCCAGGTGTCTGACCCAGCAAATGCTCATGGTCAGACACGGGGCATCCCTGGAGTCATGGGCCACCTGTGTCATCCGACCCTGGAGTCATGGGCCACCTGTGTCATCCGACCCGGGGACCCATTTCCATCAGTAGGGAAGCACATACCTCCGGACCCGGGTGTGACCCAGCAGTTCTGGTGTAAAAGTGGTAGAAGTGAAATGCAGGGTACACACGGATCCAATGTTAATGGGGTCTACCCGAAAATAACCCAGGCCCATGGTGCAGTGTAAAAGGGGTCTGACCAGGCTCTGACATAGGTTGGAACAGTGTTTGAAAACCCGGGTTGGACACATCATTTTGGTGGAAAGGGTTATTTTTAAACACTTAACTGAGCAAAATTTTTACAAAAAACGACTTTGGTAAAGAAAATCTAAAACTTGACCAACATGATTTCATTAAGAAAGAAAACTCTCTATACCAAAAAATTTTTTTTTTTAAAGTATACCAAAGTGCTATACGATCGAGGGCCAACTTTTTTGTTAGTCTCACAGATGTTGGCACTCAATGGGTTAACAACTATCAATAGTTTATACCAGTGGTTCTCAAACAAAACTCAAGACTCCAAAGTACTTTTTTCCCTGGCAACCCAGCAGGTGCACAGGTGTACTCAATCACTGACACTTTAAAATATTAAAAAAGGTTGAGGTAATTATTGAACTTGTGCCTTCTGTGGAAAGACCCTGGAAAATGGGAACAGTTTGAGGTCAGAGTCCAATGGTGTTTGAATTATAAAAATAAATCTCCATCAGCCATAGTACTCCAAAGAATTCCCATATAGTGCACAATCAAAGTAAAAAGGGAAAAAAGCATTTGGGTATTTGGACAGCCATTGATTGTGCAAGTTGACCCACTTAAAAAGATGAGGGGTCTAATTTCCATCATAGGTACACTTCAACTGTGAGAGACAAAATGTGAAAAAAAAAAACCAGGAAATCACATTGTATGATTTTTAAGCAATTTGTATATTCTTGTGGAAATTAAATATTTGGACAATCAAAAAGTTAAACAATATTTTGTAATATAACCTCAGTTGGCAATTAGAGGTCAAACGTTTCCTGTAGTTCTTGACCAGGTTTGCACACACTGTAGCAGGTATTTTGGCCCACCCTTTCATTCAGCTCTTCTCTAGATCGGTCATGGTTTGGGGCTGCCGGGCAACACGGACTTTAAATTCCCTCCACAAATTTTTGATTGGGTTGAGATCTGGAGACTGGCTAGGCCACTTCAGGACCTTGAAATACTTTTTATGGAGCCACTTCTTAGCTGCCTGGGGGGGGGGGGGGGGGGGGGGAATGCAGTTATAATCCCGGCGTTCAAAATCCCGACTGCCGAAATCCTGACACTTTCTCCCTCTATTTGTATCCACGACACCCATAGAGGGAGAATAAATTAGTGTGCCGAGCGTAGCGAGGCACTGGGCCCACTGCGTGGCGAGTGCAGCAAGCCCACAAGGGGGGGGGGGGTGATCCACGTCCCCCCCTTGTCGAGATTTTGAACGCCGGGATTTCGTATCAAACTTGTTTGGGGTCATGGTCATGCTGGAAGAAGCAGCCACGTTCCATCTTCAATGCTCTTACTGGGGCAAGGAGGTTTTTGGCCAAAATCTCACAATACATGGCTCATTCATCCTCTCCTTAATACGGATCAGACATCCGTATCCCCTTTTGCAGAAAAGAAGCCCAAAAGCATGTTTCCACTCCCATGCTTCACAGTGGGTATGGTGTTTTTGGGATGCCACTTATTCTTCTCCCTCCAAACACAGCGAGTGGAGTTTATACCAAAAAGTTATATTTTGCTCTCATCTGACCACATGACATTTTCCCAATCCTCCTCTGGATCATCCAGATGGTCACTGGCAAACTGTAGACGGGCCTGGACATGTGCTGGTTTAAGCAGGGGGTCCTTTCGGGTGCTGCAGGATTTGAATCCATGCCAACGTAGTGTGTTACTAATGGTAACCTTTGTGACCATGGTCCCAACGCTCTTGAGGTCATTGACCAGGTCCCCCCGTGTAATTCTGGGCTGATTCCTCACTGTTCTCAAGATCATTGATATCTCACGAGGTGAGATCTTGCATGGAGCCCCAGGTCGAGAGAGATGGTCAGTGATCTTGTATTTCTTCCATTTTTGGATAATTACGCCACAGTTAAAGTATTCTCACCAAGCTGCTTGCATATTGTCAAGTACAGTAGCTCATCCCAGCCTTGTGCAGCTCTACAATTTTGTCCCCGGTGTCCATGAGACAGCTCTCTAGTCTTGGCCATGGTGGAGAGGTTGCAGCCTGACTGTTTGAGGGTGTGGACAGGTGTCTTTTATACAGATGAACAGTTCATACAGGTGCCATTAATACAGGTAACAAGTGGACGATAGAAGAGCTTCTTGAAGTAGTAACAGGTCTGTGAGAGCCAGAAATCTTGCTGGTTGGTAGGTGTCCAAATATTTATTTTTCGCAAGAATATAAAAATAAATGGTTTAAAAATCATACAAATGTTATTTCCTGGGTTTTTTTTTCACATTTTGTCTCTCACAGTTGATGTACCTATGACAGAAATTATAGACCTCTCATCTTAAGAGGGTCAACTTGCACAATCGGTGGCTGTCCAAATACATGTGTGTGTAATACAGGTTGAGTATCCCCTATCCGAAATGCTCGGGACCACGAGCATTCCGGATAGGGGAATTTTTCGGAATAATTTTTTTTAGGCATACTTACCTGTCCCCTGATGGTGTCCGGTGGTCCCTCGGCGTCCACGCAGTCCCCGGGCGTCCACAGCAGGCCTCCGGCATCTTCTCTGGGTCTCCAGCGGTCCCAGGAATGCATTGCGCATCAAACTGTGGAAAATATATCAATTGATGTTTGATATTGTATATTTTCCACAGTTTGATATGTTTTCAAGAACCGGAAGTCCTTTGTGTTCCATTGGGACTTCCGGTAATGAGGTTATGCGTTCCAAAAGTGTTTATCCCGGAAGTATATACCCGCGTTTTTGGCGGGAATTTGAAACAGGAAATGGGTTGAATACAACCTATATAAACAGGGTTATGGAGTGAAGCAGTCACACTCCTGAGGAAGTCCAGCCGAAAGGGCAAGGACGAAACGCGTCGAGGTGACTGGTTCTGGTATATTGGTGATGGACTGACTTCATCATATCAGATAAGCTGAAAAGAATTTTTTTATTGTACGGAGATTTTATTGTGTTGTGTTGGGAATAAAAATGGTGTAAAACTTTATTACACTATTGTCTCCGCTTCTGTTTTCTCTTATCTCCCATACATGTGCATTTTGAGAAAAAAAGAGTCCCAGTATTAAGCAGAGATCTGTCCTGGCTAACAGTGGATACTCATTTCTGAATTGTGCGAAAGAAACAGTGGTGGATTACCACCATTAACAGTACTCCTTAAATTATTAGGGGGCTGTCAGTCTCCCTCTATGTGGTGGAGGGAAGAGTACGAACATTGACGTATTGCACTAGGAGGCGCACATCTCACTTCTTGTTTTCCAGATTACGTTTAAAAAGGGTTTTTAAGAACAGAGACCCACTGGAGGAGTGCTGCCACCCTGAAACGGAGGGAGAGTGCATAAGGAAGTACAGAGTTGATTCTGGACTTTAAGGACTCAGTGACATTTATTGAAGGAGGATTTAGTTTTTGTTTGCGCTAAGAATACCACTATTTTTATATATATATATATATATATATATATATACATATACATATACATATACACACACATATATACACATATATATATATATATATATATATTTTTATTTTTTTTTTCTTTCTAGGGTTTGCAAAGACGTACATTGCCAACAGAAATATAGGATTATAGACCATTTTGACACACACAAGATCTCTGCAGGCTATTACAATGCATAGGTTCCCCTTCAAGTTAATAACTGGCCCTACGCCACTTAACAGTTGGGAAAAAGTCAAGTTTCCCAATTCACCATTAACAGGCACTAGGCTTTACCTTCAAGTGTATTGCTCTTTGCCACAGACAGCCACAAAGAGGAGGAGCAGAAAAAAAAAAAAAAAGTACCTGGGATAACCATGCTGCACTGCAAGGAGAGACAATACATTACATTTCTTTTAGTTTTTTTTTTTTTGTATGCAGGCTAAATATGGTCTAGGTTTGCATGCAGCCCACAAATGCAGGGCAGTTATTTTTACACAATTAAATTTGCTTTTGGACAAGCCCCTCACATCTCAATCTCTGCAAATTTTAAGTCTAGCGGCTGTAACCCAACCTGCATGTGGCAGAAACTTGCTTTTTTTTGCTTTACTGTCAACGGATGGTGATAAATTACACCATGTCCAGTATCACTGCGATGCAAAATAATCAAAGCTGCAATTTAATAATCTTGACTACTTTTACAAAATGCAGATTACCCCTCCACAATCTCCTCTTACATCCCTCAATAAATGCAAAATGCTGATGCTTTTATTGTGCACAAGCCAGAATACAGCTGTTCATTGTGAATATGAAGCAGGTAACATGCGTATCAAATACACAATGTCTAGTTATATACTGAGCATATATCTGGTCCCAGAAATCTGCCCGGCATGCACGGCCTGATTCACCGACAGATACTGTTGAGTTTTATTTATGGAGACAGAAGTTCTATTGAAGATGGGATGTTGCTATGGGCAATCAACCGGCATCTACTTATTTATTTAGCACCTTCGGCAAGATACTAGATAGTATCTGATTGGTCGCCCATAGCAACATCCCATCTACGATAGAACTCCCATCTTAGTAAATAAAGCCCTTACAGGTTACATGAGTTCTAGTACAGTGTTCTTTCATGTTGCTTGGGAAAATAAATATAAAACTGAACAATGAGCGAAGATGCTGACATTGAGCCTGATTCAGGTCCCGAAGCTATGGTGGCTATAGTCGCAATGCACCAATGTTTAGTACATTGCACATGTAATTTTCCTTCTAGGAACAGGGGCGGGCAGGGCGCCGCTGCACAGGGGCAGCATCAAGGGGGCGGACCGGGCCCGCCGACGTCACTGTTCTGGGCGGTCCCGGGAAACTGACGAAAAAGGGATGGGCCCGGCGCCGTTGTCACTGAAGGGGGAAGGCCCGGCCGCAGCGAAGGCTCTCCGCAGCCGGGGAAGCGCCGGGCACCGCTATATACTGCGGTGCCGGGCTTCCCCATTATCACCAAAAGAGGAGGAGGCTGTTTTAGCGGGGTGCTGCCAGAGGGGCAGGGTGCATCTTGCCCTTTAAAAATTTGGCAGGGCACAGCGCCCTGCTAAGACAGCCTAGCGGGAACACTACACATGTGCATATTGGGTTCTCTGTCAGACTTCAAAAATAAATTCTTTCTGGGGGCTGGGAGGGGCAGTAAAGTGCTCAGTTTTGTGGAAGAACTTATGGGGCCTACACACAGGGAGACTGTGGTGAACAATCTGAGCGATGCAAGAACCCCCCGACAGATCGCTCAGCACATAGCAATGTGTGCTGAGTGATCAGGGCCAGTTTTCTATGGTGAGAACACTGGCTCTGATTGGCATTCTGACTAGATTTATCCTGTATGTAAGATCTTAATTACCCGGTGATAGCGACACGCGGTCGCTATGGCCCCTGCGCAGAGCTCTGCCCCTCCTGCCTGGTGACCCATGTGCATTTACTAGGACGCTAGAAAAACTGGGTTCCCAGGAGCAATCCTGTCCAATACCAGAAACTAGTGATGACAAGCAAACACAATTTACTAAATATGACAAACAATAGGAGTCAATTGTTGCACCCCATGGCTGGCACTAGTAGCCACAAAACAACATTTTACTGTTGCCCTAATCAGACAGCCATTAGCTATGGAGGGAGGGGTGACATGCAGCCTCCTAAAGCTGAGGTTTGAGCACCCTAACTGGGGCTTTAGAGCTATGTTGGGAGAGGGGTGTATTGAGACAGCCGATTTGGGAGGTTATTCTGATTCAATCAGCATAGGTTTATACACGCATGTGCAGCCGCTGTGCACTGGCGCCCACAGCGATCAATACACACCTCCTTACTAGACCCCAGTACACATCGCCTCACTGCCCAAAACCCTCCCAAATACTCTTACATACCCCTTCTCCAATTCTCACTGCCAAAGGATAGACAAACACTCATGCACTTGGCTGTAACTAATGGGCGTCCAAAGAAGCGATCCAATTGTTACTCTGAACAAGTGCCCATCCTTCCTGCTTGGATCTCTCAGGAGGTGGCAAGCAGGAAAGTGTCTTTCGGGCATCTAAACAGCATTTTCCTTTGCACGTCAAACCTGGTGCATTTGGGGGCAAAAAAAAAACAAAAAAATGAAAAGAATTGAATATTGCCCAGTTAGTTTAAATAGCAAACAGAATTCCCCACTTCAAGTTCAAGGTATTTATATTCTTATTCAGGCTTGAACAGAGCTACGTAATGAGTGCTTAACTAATGCTGCTTTCCCACTGCCAAACCTGCTTTGACACGTTTTTTTAAACGGTTCAAAGCAGGTTTAACCCCTTTCCCACTGCATGTAGTAAACGGTATATTACTGGTTAATTACCGTTTTTTGTACCTTTCACATTGAACCCCTTGTGAAAGCTACAAAACTGTAATTAACCAGTAATATACCCCCCCTCCCCTGGTACCTGCCCTGTGCCCACCCTCCCCTGATACTTACCTGCATGGGGGATCCGTGCAGCGGGGTTCACGCACTTCTGGGGAGGCATCGGGTCTGGCATGGGCACAGTACTTGGGGTCCCTCTGGATGCTGGGCAGTGGGGACGCTCCGGGGTCCATCCCACATGGGCACTGTGCTGTGGATGCTGGTGGTGCAGCAGGGTAATTTCAGGGTCCATACGGCGTCGGGGCAGTCCCTGCAGCTGATGGGAACTAATAGTTCCCACTGTGCGCATGTCTACTGAGCGCCGTGCATATCAATGAGCCGCTCATTACATGTGTATATGTAATTAGCGGCTCATTGATATGCACGTCACTCATTAGATATGCGCATAGTGGGAACTATTAGTTCTAATCAGCTGCAGGGACTGCCCCGACGCCGTATGGACCCCGAAATGACCCTGCTGCACCACCAGCATCCACAGCACAGTGCCCATGTGGGATGGACCCCGGAGCGTCCCCACTGCCCAGCATCCTGAGGGACCCGAAGTACTGTTCCCATGCCAGACCCGATGCCTCCCCAGAAGTGCGTGAACCCCGCTGCACGGATCCCCCACGCAGGTAAGTATCAGGGGAGGGTGGGCACAGGGCAGGTACCAGTGGAGGGGGAAGTAGTGTGGTATTTTAAATACCGTTTAAGAGGCATTCCCACTCCTTAAAAACGGTATTTAAACGTGTAGGACTCTGCTTTTTAAACGGGTTGAAATACCGGTTAACTAACTGATATTTCAACTCTGGCACTTTCCCACTGCAGCCTTAAACCGTAAATTGTGGGGGAAAAACTGCAATTTACCGTTTAAGAGCTGCAGTGGGAAAGGGGTATAAGCTACTCAAGTGTCACTCCGACAGAGAGACTGCCACGGACACCCATTACTTATCTCACTTGCTGCACCCAGAAGCCACCTAAACCCGCATAAAATTACTGGTTAGAGCACCCAAACCAGACATTTTGCAGTTTTGTCCTCACCACAGCACGGTGCCAGGAGAAATAGGAGCAACCCACAGTATTTTCGCCAGTAACAATAAAACATTCCCTTCAGTGTGTAGACTGGGACAGAATGAACACTCAAACTTTACAAAAATGCAAAATCATAATAAACTTTGGAGCATAAATATACATCTGCGCTTATCGTTGTAGCAATCCAGTCACTCGTGCCAGAGTCGCACAATCGCCACGCTGTGATATCGCTGCTCAGTGCGTTTCTATGAGCCGCGGAAGCAAATTAGATGCATGCACTTGGCGACGAGATTGCGCCATTCGAGTCACATGTGGCAACGATGAGCGTGGATACATCTGTAGTTATTATACCTTACATAGTTGCTCCATTGCTTATTTTTGCTGCATTTTGTCTGTTTATGTGCCTAGAGTCCTTCCTTTGTAACTTGTAATACACACCTTTCAAAGTTGGATATTTACAGGTTAGTGCAGATAGAGCTGTTCCTCCAGTGAAGCCCTTCTGCATGTGCTGAATTACCCAATTCCCAACACTCTGAAGCACAGGTTCTCAAATTCTGTACTAAGGACCCCACACAATGCATGTTTTCCAGGTCTCAACACAGAATCAAGTAAAATAGTTCCACCTGTGGATATTTTAAAATGTGTCAGTGAGTAATGAATGCACCTGGAAAACCTGAATTGTGTGGGGTTCTGAGGACTGAGTTTGAGACAGGTTGGCCACACCTGCTCTAGAGCGGTGGTTCCCAACCCTGGTCCTCAAGTACCCTCAACAGTGCATAGTGTTGCTTCTAGGAACCGGGGTGGGCAGGGAACCGCTGCATAAGGTGGGAGGACCTGGCCCGCCTACAACACTGTTGTGGGCGGTCCCGGGCTGCCGACGCCGCAAAAGGGGCTGCCGCCGTCACTGAAGGGGGTGGGCCGCCCCCTCTGAAGGCTCTGCACTGCCGGCATCGGATACAGGCTCTTTTAGCAGGGCAGGGCGCAGCGCCTCACTAAAACAGCCTAGCGGGCACACTAAGTGCACATTTCCCACGTCTGCATACAGACTCAAATTAGCTCCACCTGTGGATCTTTTAAAATGTGTCTGAATAATGAGTGCACCTGCTGGGTGACCTGGAAAACGAACTGTTAGGGGTACTTGAGGACCAGGGTTGGGAAACACTGCTCTAGAGCAGGGTGTGGCCAACCTGTGTCTCGCTAGCTGGTGTGAAACTACAAGTCTCAGCATGCCTTGCCACAGTTTTGCTATTAGGAAATTCGGTACTTGTGGAGTATCACGGCTCCCATCGTATGCCATATGTAGTGGCATACGATGCGATTTTTACTGATTTTTGAGCATTTTTGCTCAAAAATCGTATGTGATCGCATCGGATGCAATACGATGGCATACGATGCGATGGCACCCGATTTTGCACTGAAATGCTTTAAAATGCATTGAAATGTGTATTAAACTTGTGAAATGCCCCCAAATGCCATTTTTCATAGTGCACCACCCCCACTATCAACGTCAACCCGAAGCGTGGCGAGCGCAGCGGTACGCGTCCTACGACCTTTTCATACCCCCACTATCCACGTCGGCGTGGAGTTGAGAATAGAAAGTGTGGCGAGCGCAGCGAGCCACCGTGCCCGAAGCGTGGCGAGCGCAGCGAGCCCCGCAAGGGGACGCGGATACCTGTGAAGCCCGCGAGGGGACGCGTATAGCTGTGAAGGTATCCACGTCTGCTCGCCACGCTTCGGGCTCGGTGGCTCGCTGCGCTCGCCACACTTTCTATTCTCAACTCCACGCCGACATGGATAGTGGGGGTATGAAAAGGTCGTAGGACGCGTACCGCCGCCGCTCGCCACGCTTTGGGTTGACGTTGATAGTGGGGGTGGTGCACTATGAAAAATGGCATTTGGGGGCATTTCACAAGTTTAATACACATTTCAATGCATTCTGATGCATTTCAGTGCAAAATCGGGTGCCATCGTATGGCATCCGATGCAATCGCATACGATTTTTGAGCAAAAATCGGTAAAAATCGTATTGCATTGTATGCCACTATATATCGTATGCGATTTTTAGCATACAATCAGCATACGATGAAGATCGTGGGAGCCGTGATACTCCACAAGTACCGGAAATTCTAAAACTGTGGCAATGCATGCTGGGATGTGTATTTACACAACAGCTAGAGAGCCACAGGTTCACCAGGCCTGTTCTAGAGATAACACTTTAGAGATAAATAGATAGGGCGAGTCAATTACTGTGTACTATTCAATTAGACCAAGTAAGCTGGTGAGTGCCAATGTTTAATCAGGAACTTTGTTTTATCTGCCTCCAGCTGTTTCTAGAAAAAACACACGTTACACTGAACCTGCGTATTTTCGGGCATCCTAAATGGATACCCTAAAAAAGAAAAAAAAAAACATACATACGGAAAAACTGTGAAAAGTGTCCATTTTTCTGAATACCAGCCATAGAGTGACATTTGTGACAGATTAGACTTTCATAAGCTCAGGTCATGACAAGGTTTAGAACTTTACCCTATATACAGTAGTCATTGTGTGCAGCTGTTTTTCTTTGTATCTATGGCAGGTGTGTACGGATAGCACAATGAGTCATACTAACAATACTGCTGTATACAGTGCTAGTATTTACTGATTATAATAAAGCAACTGTGTGCTTGACTACAGAAAGGGTGGACTGCATATAGATTTTTTACCCCAACACAATTTATGTTACTATAAATATTATAAAATAAAAAAAGCAGAGAAAATAAAGAAACGCTAATTTACACACGATAAAGCCCTATATACACCAAGCAATATTTTTAAATAATATCACTCATTTTGGCCGTCTGAGTGATCTTGTTTGTTATATTATTTAAGCCAGCCATACATTAGAATGACCTGCGTACGATGCAGATCGTATACACGTCGTATGAGTGATCAAACTACTTTCGACCGCAAAACCATCCCACTTGATCATACAGTATGTGCAGCACATATGACCACTGAAGCGACAAAATACCTCATGATGTGCACATCGATCACACAGCCCGTTGAAATTGTCATTCGGACCGGATATCGTTCTAATGTATGGACAGCTTAAAAGGTCCATACACACTTGGCGACTATGCCCAGCGTGTATGGACAGCGATGATGCCAATCATCGCTGCGGGGAAAGCCGCTCACTGCATACACACTGAGTGGCTTTCCCCCTGCCCGGCGCCGACGTTGCATAGTGCAGCGCTATGCAAAGCCGTCCTGAAAGCCGCTCATCTACTGGTATTACCAGCAGATGAACGGCTTTTCCGGCGATTATGCGGGAGCGCGCAGCAGCGATCATCGCCGGGCCATACACACTGGGTGGCTTTGAGCTGAAAGCCGCTCAAACTGGGTGTTTTGAGCGACTTTCATCTCAAAGTCCCCCAGTGTGTATGGGGTTAACCTAGGTATTCTGCTGAACCAGTCTACATTTAATGGGACAGTTAAGCAACAAAAACAGTAAGTAGCTCAAATACGAGTCATAGTACAGTGGCTCGATTCTAATTTGCTGGCACGGGGGACCAATTGTTTGGCTCGGGTCATGTGCATATTGTCAGTGTGGCACTCGCACAGTGGAGGGGGGCGGTGGTACAGGGCCAGTGGCTGCGGCAGGACATGGGAACACCCAGCATTTAATGGGTGCTGGCATGTAAATGAGGACGCAGTGTGCGGCTGATGTCCCATGACATGTATTCCAACCACACAAAACACTTTAAGGCACATTTTTAACCTATTTTAATCTATGCATTTTGCGTACATACACTACCAAAAAATCCAAGATCAATAAGCCTACCTGATTCAAATCATTAATGAAACCACATAGATTTCCAATTCAAGTTCACTGTATATTTGCAAGCTCCTAATTCTAATGTTTGTTTTTTAAAAGGTAAAGTGCAGTGTGCATCTTCATACAATGAGGACTTTGCCCTTTATCAATACCATTGACAGATTACCCTGCGCAGTTATAATGCACACATTTCTGGGAGTCTATAGACTACACAGAAGATACCATGTCATTGGCACTAGAGCTAATGATCTGAACATGGATATGCTATAGGACAGGCCTGGCCAACCGATGGCTCTCCAACTGTTATCAAAACTACAAGCACCAGCATACCCTTCTACAGTGTTGCCATTAGGGAATGCTAAAACTGTAGCAGGGTATGCTGGGATGTGTAGTTCACAAGAGATGGAGAGCCACAGGTTGGCCAGGCCTGCTTATAGGGCAATGGTTCCCTAACGCAGTCCTCAATAATACCATACAGTCTAGGTTTTAAGGATATCCATGCTTAGGCACAGCTGACTTAATTAGTACCTCAGTCAGTTTGATTATACTATCTGTGCACAAGCAGGGATTGCCCTAAAATCTAAACAGTTGGGGCACATTTAGGAACCCCTCCTATAGAGGAAATCACATATGTACCAAAGGGTGGAGAAATCACCCATAGGAACCAGTTTCTAGCTAGTCTATATCGAGCATGTTCGATGAAAGGCTAGAAAGCAGCTGGTTAGTTGCTACAGTATGGTAAACCTCCCCACTCTAGAAGGTTTGCTACATCTCCCTCATCTTCAAAACCATCAGCACACAGTAAATGTGCATCCCAAGGCTATTTGGCGACATACAAATAAGGGGTTCACCCTAATCAATTAAACAGAATCTTCTGTATAGCCCAATTGTGCCCATGATATTTCAGGGCAGAAATGAGCTTATACATGGAGCTAATGAATTTTAGGATACTGATCTTATCCCACAAGTTCTCTTGTAAACACAAGTGCCAGATTCAGCCTTTCATACCTTTTTGACAGATCCATTAGAACCCCTGAGAAGATTCTGTCTCCATGCCGGAAGGAAACCACCAATGCATCCTGAATGAGGTGGTCAAGAGTAACCTGAACTTCAGAACCAGGAATGAGACCATCAATTCCACCAGGGATAAGTTTCTCTGATGCAGTCCCTTGGCCTTTATCTGTATTGTCCAAGCATGGATCCATAACAGGATTAGTGGAGGGATGCTGTACTTCCTCCAAACAGAATTCATGGCCCTCTTCAAGCTGTGCAGTATTTGAGGTCACCTTAGTTGCCTCCAGTTGTCCCAGCACAGTATCCTCAATGACATGATTAGAAGAGGCCTCATTTTCAGAAATCTGCTTTATTTCAGTGTCCCTATAAAAAGGATCATATTCAACATCTGGAGAAAATGGTACAATCTTTGTGCATTCAGAAGTAGTTTCTATTTTAGGCTCAGTATCCATAGGAATGGGTGGAGAGTCCAGCTCTTTATCCAAAGATGTTTGAGGCGAGCTGATGGCACTAGTCACATCTTCATGGGCCAATTCACTAGGTGACCAACTGTCACCAGGGTCTGAATCATACTTTTTATCAGAAATTAATTGCACAGATGTCTCTCCAGGAGAAGGTAATGCTTGAAACTCTGTCGTATGAGATACAAAATGACAGCCAATACTAAAGTCCTCGGTCTTTGGCCCTTCTTCAAGCTTTTCTAGCACTGGTTGTAAAAAAAGCTTGACCTCCACTCCAAGTTCACTACATTGTTCAGACTCCGGATGGGCTTCATGGGAATTTTCAGCCATGCCTAAATCAAGTACTTCCTCTGCAGAGATTGTATTAAGTTTATGTTGTATTTTATTATGAAATGGTTTAGGCACACAATCATTATCACCATCTAAAGGGTCAAAGCTCTCGTTGAAAGGTACATGAATTGAATTGATGGCTGCATCTACAGTCTTGGGCATTGCTTCAGCTTCTGTACGGTCAGGATCTGACAAAAAAACGATTGACCCAGGGATGGTTTCATCTTCTAGTGTATCTTCTTTCTGCTGCAAGTCCAACATCACAATGGGCTCTG